>NW_027530183.1:4193359-4288562 GCF_008692635.1 Crocuta crocuta | reverse complement strand
AGTTTGGTGTAATTTTACATTAAGTTAAAGCCTGACAAAGTTTTCAAGTCTAGCTATAATTAATTATATATTTCCCAAGGTTTTCCATATAATTAAAATACGATACCAGTCTTCTCTTCCACATGGCAGATGAGTTGCTCTGCTATGGGGATTTTGTTTTCAGGTAAAACCTGAAATATTTTTATAGTGTCTTCCTTGGAGTATGTGAAAGGATTGTGTCTTGTGAGATCTTCTAAATAAGATAAGAGTAACCAAAGAGTATCTTTGGGACTATTACTTTCTCTGTACTGTAGAAATTTCTTGAAAATTATATAACTGTTCCCTATAGATCAAATCATGTTGCTTACACAGTAGCTAGAAATGAGCCATCTATCTCAAGGAGGAAGTATTTACCTTAGCAACATTAGCCAGATTCTGTGAAGCCATTTTTAAAGTATCCATGTATCACAGGTATATTCACTTTATCCAAGTTCAAGAGAATGATAAAAAAGACCAGAACTCCAACACCACTTTTACTTGAGCTGGTTTACTCTCAGCAGTAACATCATTATCTTTTCTTAATGAAATTAAAAGAAGCCAAATGACATTTGGAAGGTGACTTGGTGATCCTGGAATCTGAAGGATAGGCATTTGACATAACAAGTGTGTCATGATTAGACTAATCTGCTTCACAATAGGGCTAAACTTGGTGGTAGATTGAAATAAATGAAATCCCCTTTGTAGGCAAAGTTTGGATGATAATTGATAGCATTGGCTTCTTGGTTTACAAGGGTTTCCACCAGTTGCTACATATACCTAATCAAATTACTTAACCTCTCAGAACTGCATAATACCTTCTCTTAAAGGTGGTTGCAAAGACCAATGAATTTAACATTTGATACGTACTGCCTATGTAAACGGGTCTCAAAGAAGGTAGTTCCCTCCACATCCACTGCCTGTATTAATATTAGAGGTAGAAAGAGTTTTGGGTTAAGAAATGACTTTTCAGGTACTCTTCTCCAACAACAGAAAAGAGTTCAACTTAAGAGTTCAACAGGCCAGAGAAATAGTCACACTTCATGACTATTGACATATATAAATGGTCAATAAAGAATAACAATACTTTAATATTAAATGGAAGGAGTTGAGACAGATAGATTTAAAATAGTTAACGTACAGTTTGAAAAATAATTTTTATAGCAAATCAAGGTAGTTTCAATGGGTAGCATATTGAAATGCAAAAGATCAGGGAATTCTAAGTGAGACTGACTTGCTTTGGAAGCAAAGCTCTTTAGCAAAGCTCATGGGAGTTATTTAACACCCATCAGTTTCTGTTTCCACATTGACAAAGCAATAATAATATTTAAAAATAATTGGTGAAGGTAAAAACAAATGATCTATTAAGGTGTGTAGATTGTGTGACACAGAGTGGGAACATGTAGTTCTTAGCACTGTACTCTGTAGGCATATTCATGTAAGCTTCAAAATACCAGAATGATACATCTCGATCTGGTTTCTGTGCTTGACTGAGGCTTTTATATGAGCACATGGGTAGTTACAGTTACCCCTTCTACTGGTTGAGCCTTCCATGAATACTAGAAAATACTAGAGCTATAGAGTGTGCTTCAAAATGGGCTTAACTGGGGGTATAGCTCAGTGGTAGAGCATTTGACTGCAAAATGGGCTTAACTGCTGGTGACATTTTCCTTAGTTAAAATAGAGCTTAATATATTTGCTGACATCGTGGATCCCTACCAGAGCCTCCTCCCATCACTGGGGTGAAGCAGAGGACAATCAGGAAATGCTCTCAGCAGACCACCAAGGAACTAGGATAATACAGATACGTACTCCTTAGGAAAGGTGTTATGATGCTCATGTTGTTAATCTCTTCTTCCTTTTCTCCTTCGGTCCTACCCTCTTTTATCTTTTCCCCCTGCTTCTTCTTCTTCTCTTTGTGTTTGCATATTTCCGTTCTGTTTCACAGGCTTGAAGCTTAATTTGCCTCCACACCCTTTTAAATGTTGAGACATTATTGTTTTTCTAAAATTTATAGCCACAATATCCCTTCTGTCATTTACTCGGGTTGGTTATTTAAAAGGTAGTTCACACCTCTTTTCTGTGTAATTTACTATGCACCTTACCACAGGGCAGGGGTCATATAAAATGACTTTGAAAGTTGTGTGCCCTGGCTCTTTGCATATTTTATTAGAGTGAGAGGCTCCTAATGGTTTTGAAACATCCTCATTTATAATAAATTTAAGCACTCCATTTCCAATCCCAGCAAGAAATTGTTTTTATAAGTAGACAAATTCTTTAAATAGGATTTTATGGAATAGGACTATATATATTATTAGATTTAGGAAAATCTTTAAAGTTTTGTAGAGTTTATTATGATGAGCTTTATAATAACAAAGCTTGGTACGGAAGCAAGTGGAGATCTAGTTGTTTGGCCCCAATGACTTTGGTGCATAATTTAGTGTTTCTTCGCTGCAGCTCTTCCTCATCTTTACCAGAGGTCTTATACAATGTTCTGTACTTCTATCAATAGTTGCAATAAATAAATATCTTATGTGAAATTAGATACAAAATTCTGTATAAAATGAGATTTTTATAAATCACTAAAAAACACATAATGATTTAGCTGAAAGGAGATTGTTTGTCTTCTCTTTAAGAGAACTAGGTGGGGTGCCTGGGTGGCTCAGTTGGTTAAGCGACCGACTTCGGCTCAGGTCATGATCTCACAGCTCGCGGGTTCTAGCCCCGCATTGGGCTTTGTGCTGACAGCTAGCTCAGAGCCTGGAGCCTGCTTTGGATTTTGTGTCTCCCTCTCTCTCTGCCCCTCCCTGCTCACGCTGTCTCTCTCTCTCTCTCAGAAATAAATAAAACATTTAAAAAAATTTAAGACAGCTAGGTAATACTACCAACAATACCTAAACGAATTTGGCTTATTTAAAACACACACACACACACACACACACACACACACACACACACACGGAGTAGTCAGCTCAGAAATACAAATCAAATTACTATTCTAGAGAAAGATGTTTTTACTATTATGTATCATATCACAAATCAATGGATTTCTGAGAAACCTCAGTTAATTATTTTTTAAAGATACGCATCTGTAAAATGGCTTTGTATTTTTCAAATTATTTTATTTAATTTTATTCTAATGAAATTTGTCTATTCTAGCCCTTTCTTAAGTGTTTTTCTTGCAGGCATTAGCAATAGACAGTGGTCTGAAATTGCCAAAGGACAAACAATATTCAAAAGTCCCTCTGTGCAAATTCTTGTTTAAAGATCCATAGAGCTTTGGAGGTGCAACAAGGTACCTGCCCTAGCTTTGGTTGTTTTGTGTGTGTGTGTTTGTGTGTGTGTGTGTGTGTGTGTGTATGTGTGTGTGTTTGTGAATCAGTGGCTTCTCACCATTTCTTTTTCTCTTTGGTTATAATAGGCTGCCATCTTCACTGCAGACACATTCTGACAAAACAAGAATAAAGGTGTGAGATAAAAGTTTATTTGAGTTGCAAGTTTATAACAAGCATGAATGCAAGTTGATTAGGGATCCTTCAGTAAGAATGATAAGGAGAGTCTCATAAAAATGTACCATCATGATACTTTTGCATTTGAAACTGTCTGCTGGAATGCCTTCATTCCTTGCAAAGTGGATGACTTTGATGGAGGATCTAGCTGTTGTTCTTCCCCTCCACACCACCATCTCTTTTCCTTGCCTCCCTTTTAAAAACAGTAAAGGCAAAGGTGCTATTTAGGTCCTGTGAGAGTTCAGTGTGGGTGAAATGGAATAGCCCTTCAGAGCAGTCAGGATGATTATCCAGCCACTTTGACAAATTTGCCAACATCTGTTCCGGAGTCATTTTTACTGCACAAATCTGCCATTAACAAACAGTCAGGACTTTAATTAACTGAGAATACCAAGGAGTGAAACTCTGATAAAATGGCACCATCTGGAATAGAATGATGTAAAATTCTCTCCTCAGCTGTGTTGATAAGAGATTATATTAAAATGTGTCTTGATCACAAACGATTCCCCTGCTGTGTAGGGCTAGTTCCAAAGACTTTATGATTTGAAATACTTTACTCAGGTGTGCCAGCATTAAAATGTAAATTTTCTGAGCTTCAGATTTTTCTTTTGGCCTTGTGTTAATGCTCCATTAGCACTCATTAATTTTGCTTGCTCCACAGAGTCATGTTGATCAACTTTGAGCTTCCAGAAAGAGGTCAGCCAGAACCTAGCAGCATCCAAACCCTTGAGGGTTGTTCTTAACAAACTTGTTGGGAAATTTAATACACCGTCAGAATAATCACCATAGAAAAATTCACTTGTGCACGTAATCAGGGAATTTTGGATATGATTTCAGGGAGGCTTCATCGGCTCTCTGAAGGCCATTCATGCTATATCCACAGATCCCAGATTAAATACCTCTTCCTCAGACGCACTCCTATTGTCTATTATACAGGAAGCATTGCATCCATTTCATTCCAGCAGCTTACCTCATTTAACTGCTTCATTTGTCCAGACTTTAAGATTTCTCAGCAAGCATGAACTTTGGATTCAGAAATTAAACTTGTTCCAACTTGGTTTACTCTAATGGTTTCCAATTGAATATAGTTCACTACTGACCAGAAGGAGTGATGAATTAAGTGGGTTGCAAGTCATCAGTAGTTTCCACTGATCTAAGGTGAGGAACAGGGAGTAGAGCTTGAAGTTGATTCTCAGAGAATGTATGTCTGGGAGTCTCTGTCACATGCTTCTTAGCAAGGAAACAGTGTTTTCTGCCAATAAAGTTGAAGTTCACTGCAGCTTAGTTTATACAGCAGGGTCATTATTGAAACCATTTTGTATTTGGCAACAATGTTATGTGGCCTAAATTATACATTCTACTTCTCAGTACATTTGAGAGAAGGCTTTAGGGAACAGTCCTAACATGCCTGAAGCAAATGACATACTCAATTGTGTAACAATTGTTCTCTATGGAAGTGACTTTTTTTTCCTAATTGGGCCTAGGTTAGGAGTTGAGGGGAAGGTTGCTACATAGCCCTTTGATATCTGACAAGACAAGTACAGAAATGGGAGTTAAGAAATAAAGATTTTTCACCAGGTCTTCCATTAAACTATGATTATTTTCATAAATTCATTTGGATAATCTCTAGTTCTAATTTTTCATCTGTAAAATGAAATACAATATGATTCCCGAATTAGGTAATTAAGAGAAGGCCAGTGACTGTCTCAAAATAGGTAGCTTTTGCGACATACTGGCTTTTCCCCAATCTGAATCATTTTTACATCAATCTGGATAAAGACCTCCATTTTTCAGGTGGTAGGGAAAAACCTAACAGAAGACCTATCTTACACAGTTTTAGAACAACTGTGTTTACCTTTTTAATCAAATCAAAGGCCCTTAGTTGTCAGAAAAATATCTCCAACTTATACTAGTGTCTTCAAGTTAGAGGGCCTTTTGTATTTTGTAAAATTGTAAAATATTTGTAAGAGTGAATGTTAACCTTCTTACTGATTCAGTGCCAATCAGTTCCATTGTTTTTCTAGTTATTTTAAACTCTGAAATCCAAGTCACCAGGTTATTGAAAAAATAAAAATTCAGTCTTAGCCATTATTGTTCCTCCTCATATCATCTTTCCCACCCCCAAACATGGGTCTGTGTTACAATT
Organism: Crocuta crocuta; assembly: GCF_008692635.1. Lineage (NCBI taxonomy): Eukaryota > Metazoa > Chordata > Mammalia > Carnivora > Hyaenidae > Crocuta > Crocuta crocuta. Next base: position 4,282,892 of record NW_027530183.1, on the reverse strand, counting down.
TCATGGACAGGACTCAGGTCTTTAACTCCTACCAGGCTGAAATGATCTATGAACAAACCACATAGTGTCCTGATGATCAATGATCCTGCTGCTTCCTTGCCAAGATCACTGGGGGTGTTGTGGGCCTTTGTCCAGCCTTGAAGCCCAGAGGTCTAGGGACTGGCTCACTGCTGTGTCATGTCACCATTCTCCTCCAGCTTCTGTTCTCTCCCTGGGACATTTAAGCCTCAATATGCCAGTTACCTTTTCTGACCTTGAGGGCAGCAACTTTGGTCTCTAATCCACTATGCATTTTTCTTTATCTCTGTCTCTCATCACTACACACCCCCTCCTCCAAACAATTTTCCCGTCCATGGGACTTCAGACACACAAACTTGATCTGTCTCTCTCTTTGGGAGTCAAAGAGTTTTTCCTTACTAACTCTAACACCTATTTTTATTTACTTGTTAACAGTTTTACATAGTTGTTTCTTCTTGTAATGAAAGAGACTGGATGTTTCATCATTCTTATATTTGCCCCCCATTCCAAAAATGTGCTTCTTATTTCGGTGTGATACTTTTGAAAAGATTATGTAGCAGGCATCAATATAAAGCAAGATCCTCAGTGTTAAGTAAGTCCTAGGGGTGGTGAATGGGCATTTTCAGACCTTAGCATTCTAATTCGGTGTCCTGCAAGCAGTGACTCTACCGCTGTGATCAGCACTGTTTACTTAGTTAGCTTACTTTCAACCACTTTAACCACTCTGCCATATTAACCTTTCTTAGTTTGACGTGAATCCTTTAGTCATCCTTATTTCCTTGGATGCTACTTCAGTTGCTCAGGCAGAAGTTCCTGTTCCCATTTCTTCAGATAAAAAGGAATTATGCTGCTGGTTGCAGCATTTCATAGTCTATCCCAGGGAGAGGTCATCCGAAATCTAGATTTCTAGATATTCTACAGTATTTCCTCCTCTCCTTCTCCTCTCTGCCCATTTATAACATTTTGTTCCTAACTGTTGCCAGAAAGAAGGAAGATCAAGGTAAATCATCCTGACAGTGTGAACTATGAATCTAGAATTAAAGAAAGTTGGCCCTGGGGAGGCAGCTCTTTCTTAGTCTTGTTTTGAGATTCTAAATTATGCTTTTCATTCCTATTCTGCAATCTAAATGTCCATATGTTAGTGATTTTCTGCTTTAATTATGAAAGAAAAAGAGCAAAAGGAATAGAAATTGAGTAATGCAAAAAATAAATGAATGTATGAATGAATGAATAAATAAATAAAGTTTTCTTTGGTGAACAAAGTTAAATGGTTTTAAAGATTGATCTGTGAACAGAAAATAAGCTTTTTGTTATATATGAACCGGAGGTTATGCCTTCCTGGAAGTCATGGAGTGGATCACTGCAGAATCATTCATACAGTCTTTCCAACCTTTCATCATTTTTAAGGTTAGTAGCTATCATAACCCTTGGGTAGAAAATCTTTACCAACAGCACTCCTTTAAAATTTGGGGAAATGCCAGCCCTATGGTTAACAAGTCTAGGACAGAGGGCATTTTATTAATATAGTGACAAATAGGATCCAAGACAGATTTTTCAGTCATCACTATAAACATTTATTGACATATATCTAGCCATCAGTGTTAATGTCTTTTTTATTTTTATTTTTAATCAGCTGGTGCTCATCACAACAAGTGAACTCCTTAATCCCCATTACCTATTTCACCCATCCCCCTACCCACCTCCCCTCTGGTAACCATCAGTTTGTTTTCTATAGTTAAAGAGTCTGTTTCTTGGTTTGTCTTTCTCTGTTTTTTGCCCCCTTTGCTTGTTCATTTTGTTTCTTAAATTCCACATATGAGTGGAGTGAAATCATATAGTAGTCATCCTTCTCTGACTTATTTCACTTAGCATTATACCTTATAGCTCCATCCATGTCATTGCAAATGGCAAGTTTAATTCTCTTTTATGGCTGAATAATATTCCATTGTGTGTGTATATCTATCAATATTTATATCCATATCATCTATAGCTATATCTATCGCATCTTCTTTATTCATTTATCAGTCAACGGATACTTGGACTGTTTCTATATCTTGGCTATTGTAAATAATGTGGCTATAAATGTAGGGGTGCATGTGTCCATTTGAATTAGTGTGTTGGTATTCTTTGGGTAAATACTCAGCAGTACAATTGCTGGATTATAGGGCAGTTCTATTTTTAACTTTTGGAGGAAACTCCATAGTGTTTTCCACAGTGGCTATGCCAGATTGCATTCCCACCAAAGTGCAAGAACGTTCCTTTTTCTCCCCATCGTCATCAATACTTGTTGTTTCTTGTGTTGTTGATTTTAGCCATTCTGAGAGGTGTGAGGTAATATCTCACTGTTGTTTTGATTTGCATTTCCCTGACGATAATGATGATGAGGGTCTTTCTATGTGTCTACAGGCTATTTATATATCTTTTTTGACAAAACGTCTGCTCATTTCTCCTGCCCATGTTTTAGTTGGATTGTGTTTTTGTGTGTTGGGTTTTATAACTTCTTTATGTATCTTGTATACTAACCCTTTATTGGATATGTCATTTGCAAATACTTTCTCCCATTCCATAGATTGCCTTTTGGTTTTGTTGGTTGTTTCCTTAGTTGTGCAGGAGGTTTTTGTCTTGATGATATCCCAATAGTTCATTTTTGCTGTTGTGTCCCTTGCCTCTGAGAACATACCTCAGAATCACTTTTGCTGTATCCCAGAGGTTTGGGACCATTTTGTTTTTCAGTTTTATTTGTTTCTATTTAGTTTTTAATTTCTTCTTTGATATTCTAGTGATCCATTCATTGATTAATAGCATGTTATTTAACCTCCACATATTTGTGATCTTTCCAGATTTTTTTCTTGTTCACTTCTAATTTCATAGCATTATGGTCCAAAAAAATGCATGGTATGATTTTTATCTTTTTCAAATTTGTTGAGGTTTGTTTTGTGACCTAATATGTGATCTATTCTGGAGAATGTTGCATATGCATTTGAAAAGAATGTGTATTCTGCTGTCTTAAGATAGAATGTTTTGAATATATATGTTAAATCTATCTTATCTAATGTGTCATTCAAAGCCATTGTTTCCTTATTGATTTTCTGTGTTAGATGATCTGTCTATTGATGTAAGTGGGGTGTTAAAGTCCCTTACTATTATTGTAATATTATTGATTAGTTTCTTAATGTTTGTTATTTTTTTAAAGCTTATTTATTTATTTTGCAAGAGAGAGTGTGTGAGAGAGAGGGAGAGAGAGAATCACAGCATGGAGCCCAACGCAGGGCTCAGACTCATGAACTGTGAAATCATGACCTGAGCCAAAATCAAGAGTCAGATGCTTAATCGCCCAAGTCACCCATGCGCTCCAACTTTGTTTGTTATTAACTGTTTTATGTATTTGGGTGCATAAATATATACAATTGTTATATCTTCTTTTGGGATTGTCCCCTTTATTATTATATGATGTCCTTCTTTGTCTCTTGTTACAGTCTTTGTTTTAAAGTCTATTTTGGTTGATGGGGCAGCTGGGTGGCTCAGTCGGTTAAGTGACCAACTTCAGTAAGGTCATGATCTCACAGTTCGTGAGTTCAAGCCCTGCGTCAGGTTCTGTGCTGACAGCTCAGAGCCTGGAGCTGGTCTTCAGATTCTGTGTCTCCCTCTCTCTCTGCCTCTTCTCAACTCATACTCTGTCTCTCTCTCAAAGAAAAAATAAACATTAAAAATTTTTAAAAAGAAATAAACTCTATTTTGATGGATCTAAGTATTGCTGCTCTGCCTTTTTTTGACATCCATTTGCATGATAAATGTTTCTCCATGCATTCACATTCAATCTACAGATGTCTTTAGCTATGAAATGAATCTCTTGTAGGCAGAATATACATGAGTCTTATTTTCTTATCCACTTTATTGCTGTATATCTTTTGATTGGAGCATTTAGTCCATTTACATTCAAAGTAATTATTGATAGATATGTATTTATTATCATATTGTTTCTTGTTTTGTGGTTGCTTTTGTAGTTTTTCCTATTCATCATGTTGAATATATCATGCCACTACTTTCTGGCTTGGAAGGCTGCTGCTGAAAAATTCACTGAGAGCTTCATAGGGTATCCTTTGTATACAACTGTCTTCTTTCGTCTTGCTGCTTTTAATATTTTGTCTTTATCATTATATTTTGTCATTTTAATTACAATATGTCTTGGTATGAATCTGTTTTTGTTGATTATATTGGGGACTCTCTGTGCCTCATGGATTTATTTCTCCAAATAAATTCTCTGCCCCCTTTCTCTCTTCTTCTGGGCCTCTGATAGTACAAATGTTATTTCGTTTGATGGAGTCACTGAGTTCCCAAAGTCTGTTCTTGTTTTGTGTAGTTCTTTCTTCTCTCTTTTGTTCAGCTTGATTACTTCTCATTACTCTGTCTCCTAAGTCACTAGTTCATTCCACTGCTTCTTCCAGGCTACTGTTCATTCCATCAAACATGTTTCTCATTTCATTTATTGAACATTTTATCTCTGCTGTTTCATTCCTTATCTCTGTGTTAATGGTCTTACTGATGTCCTCCATTTTTTTTTCTCAGGTCCAGGGAACATCCTTATGATCATTGTTTAAATTCTCCATCAGGCATGTTACTTCTATCTGTTTCAAAAAGTCTTGTTCTTTCCTTCATTTGGGATAAAATCCTCTGTCTTCTCATTTTGTCTAAATCTCTGTGCCTCTTTCCCTGTGTCAGGAAAGTCGGCTACATCTACTGTTCCTGAAGGCAATGGCTTTATGAAGAAGAGGTCCTGCAGTGCCCTATAGTGCATGTCCCCTGTTCCCCAGGGCCTGGTGCTCCAGGGAATGTCTCCAACGTGTGCTGTGTGTGCTCTGGTGTTGTGTCTTGGCTGCTTTATCCTTCAGGCCAGTCATCTTCAGGGGCTCTCTTTGCCTGTGTGGGTCCCTGGCCTGAATGTGGTACATTTTAACGGGGTGTGCTCTTGTCTCCTTGTGAAATGAACCCTGTTGTCACGGCCACCAAAACTGAAGCCTTGCAAAACTTCACCATCAGGGGACAAAGAGTTGGCAGAGGTTTGGGCTGCTCTTCTGAAGGAAAGCGTTCAACATGCGGGGACTGAGGCAAGCATGACTAGGAAGAGCAGTTCCACTGGAGCACAGGGTGTGGCCACAGGTCTTGGTGTAAGCAACTTAGGTAGCAAATGTTGGTGCTGCACTGGTTCCTGGAGATGACCCCGTGTTTATGATAAGAGGCAAGGGAGGTAAATGGTGCCTGCCAGTTCCTTTGTTCCCAGAGAGTTCTCTCCATGAATGCTGCCTCTCTGGGACAAAATCCAAGATGAGCAACTAACCTCACTGTGTAACCCAGGTGGTCTTCAGATCATTGTTTCCACGCTGTCTGTCCTCATGCTGTTTGCCTTGCCTTCTCACCAAGAGCAGCCCCAATACCTACGGGCTCTATCCCAGCCAAGCTCTTTAAAACTCCAGGCTTTAAGCCTTGGTGATTCAAGAATTCGTGGAATTTGGGCCCTCTTGCTTTCCAAGCCAACTGCAGTGGGAATTCGTTTTACCCACGCGTTCCCCTGTGTGCCAGTCTGTCCCTTGCCCTTCTCAAGCTCTCTCTCCACTGCAGTGGCCATGATCTTCTTGTCTCCCAAGCCTTGTCTCCACACTTCCTACCTTCTTCAGCATGACTTCTTCTCTACCTATAGTTGTGGAGTTTGTACTGCCAGTCTTCAGGTTGATTTCTGGGGCACGTAGGATGATTTGGTAGTTATCCAGCTGTATTAATGGGACAAGGTGAGCCTAGGGTGAGCCTACACCACCATCTTTATTCCTCCTCCCCATTATCAACATTATTAACATTTTCTGGATTTCTGTATTACATATTGAAAGGAGTTTAAATTCGAAAACAAAATGAGCCCTTCCATTTGAATAAACGTGAGAATGAAGATATTATATAAAATTAGAAAAAGAAACACTCATATCTAGCTACTTATATTGAGATTCATATATCAAGGTGTTCATGACATAGCCATTAAAGCATTATTCATGTGATTTATTAAATAAGTATTTTCAGTAAGACAGAGAAATGCTTTATTTTATTTAATGCTTAGTCACCGATAAAAAGTGACAATGCAACTGAATATATTTGTACAGGTAGAAGTTTATTTACCATTTTTTGCTGAAGAACCATTCCCCCATTTTCAAGTATAGAATCTACTGTGGGACCTCCAATGCTCAGTTCTAAATACCTTTTATTGTTGTGTAAAGTTTCTGGCTCACAGAACATCCTAGAGAGGCAGTTTTAGAAGATAAAAGAAGCTCTTAGTAGAATGGCAAGAATGGGACCCTTCAAACCAGAGGAGTGATAAGTGGTACAAGTGGGTTAGTTCTAGGGGGTGGGGGCAGGCGCAGATGACAAAGATAGACCACAAAGGGCAGGGAACATGTATGTCTAGCAATGGGATTTCTCTTTCTCTCATTTCTCTGTATTCAACTCCCAACATTGAAATATCAACTTGGGTCCCCCAAAGGTATTTTGAAAGTACATGGTATTTGGAGTTAAATCCTGATTCATCACCTGCTAGGTATGTAATTTGGGGCAAGTCACTTAAATTTTTGAGACTCAATTTTCCTCATCTGTAACATGAGGATTATAAAATGAGATAAAATGAATCTACCTCTCAGGGCTGTTGGGAAGATAATAAAAATGCACATAAAATCCTTGGAATACAACTAATGCTCAATAAATTGTAGACATTATTACTGAGATTTTCTTTGTAAAAATTTCAGCTTTGCCTTTCACATAAGTGAATTACTAACTTTGTTAGACAATATCTTCTTCATCGTTAATTTTCAGCACCAAATAACTCTATGACTTTTAGAAATGTCCTTAGCCTTTATATGATTCAATTTTTTTTTTACAGATGAAATAACAGGAATAATATCCTGGGTAACAGTAGAGTTCTGTAAGACTGTGGTGCTAATAGCATGCTATCCACTTTATTCTTGAGCATAATTCAAGCAAAGTACAGTACAAAGTATGTTTCATAATGCAGCACAGACAGTCCTCCGCACCATGGGCTCTGCAGGCAGATGACCTGCATTTCTGCTTACAGTCCCTCCACTTAACAGGGCTGAGTGATCTGTCAAGTCACTTTGCTCTTTTATGCCTCAGTTTCTTCCTTTTCTGGACTTCCTTTGCACAACTTAATTCTCCAATGGTACTATAGAGAACATCTTTTATCCTCAAACTTCTACTGCTTCACATTCTAGTGGTGCTCTACTTTCTTAATGTTATAAATAATCCTAATAAAAGTATTAAATTGTTTGACCACAAGCTGGCTAACCACCAGCATTTCATTCTCTCATCCCAATCAAACAGAAAAAAATGTTTCTAGAGTGTCATTTTTATTTAGTTATAGAGCTGTAAAATTATTATAGCAAATGTTTCCTGGAAATTTGAGGAATTATCACAAGAAATTGAATGTTATTAAAATTATTGACACAGAAAAGAGAGTATGAAGATCCCTTAATCAATACCTTCTCAGTATTTCCATATTCATGAAAGGTTTGGAACACTTGGCTTTCCATATTAACAGTCTGCTATAGTGAACAGGAAAAATACTATTTAATGAATACCTGTAACTTAATAAAAAGATAGAGATTTCAACTACATGGCCACTGGCATCTTTTCTAGTGCTGAGATCCTATGCTTTTTATGTCTTTCTTGAGAAATTTACTGCCTATTAAACATGACAGCATCTGCAATGATCCCTAGAGATGTAACTAGTGTGGGTCAAAAGGCTTTGTCCCAAGATGCTGAGTTGCAAATGACATAAAATGTTTTTAATAAAAAAATTAAATGCTGCAAATTTTAAAGCTTTTCTTCCCATTAGCAGATATTTTTCCATCATTCCTCATCCTAAGGGTGGGTTTACCCCAGAACTTGAGATCTAGCAGCTGGTGAATATGGATGGAGACAGTCGGCAATGAACTGCCCAGCCCAGAGACTTGGTATGCAAGGAGGGCCCCTTATTACCTACCATCTCCACTGCCTCTTATATTCATGCCACTTCTAGGCTGGTTTCACTCTAAAATTTCATTTTCCTAACATTCAAGATCACAACAGGGGGTGATTGTTTGTATCATCAAAAGATCCTCAATTAGATGTCAACAGGTGTCCCTTTAAATACACCCCACCCCGCTTCTAATATTATTGAAACCGTAACATTCAAAACTTCCTTGAGAAAGTCAAACTTTTGTTGTATATGTCTTTTCATTATGGAGAAATAGGCCTCCGCTTTTAGCTTCCTTTCCTATTCTGCGTCTTCTTTCTCCTCAGTGACATCTTTTTGTTCCTTCTCTACAGCCAGTTAACAACATTTATTGATCCCCCGTTGTGGATAGAGATGTTTATTACCTTCACTATTGCCTGTGCCCATTTGTTCATTCCTAGTCTTGCCCTCTGTCTCAAGATGTTGCAATATCCCTCTTCACAACAGATTGTTTGCCTCATACAGATTCTTTTTTGTTGTTGTTTTAATGGGAAATGTCATGGGACTTGTAGAGGGAAGTAGTTATCAGAAGTATTTTGAGAACCGCTGGAGCCAGTTTGAACTGTGAAGCTGAGGAAGCTGTATTGAATGCTTATGAATTCAGTTTTTCAATGTCATTCCTTTATATTTTGCTTTATGAATATTGGAATGAATTGATGGTAATATGCCTTCATGTTATGTTATTATTTGTGCTCCCTAGCAGTAAAAACTATGGAGTTCCATTTTAAAATGAGAGATAATCAATATAACATCAAAGTTGCAAAATTTAGAGCAGATTAACATATAATGACAATACCTTAGATTCTCAGTTTACATGCCATTTCAACTTTCGCTATCTGGGTGGGAACTCATTTGACAGGTAAGGAAAGTGAGACTTAGGGAGGAGAAGTGATTTGCCCAGAGTTGCTCAGTTGATAAGTGGCAGATTTCACCACCAAAACTTAAAAAGGAAAATATATGGCTATGACTTAATTATTAAAAAGTAAAATGCTCAATTTATGTGGATTTGGTCTTGCTATTTCTCTAGTTCCTCAAGTGTTATTTTAGCAAGCAAACAAAGCAGTAGCAAGTGAATGAATCTTAGGCTGTGTTCAAATATTCTTGACAGGCCTCAAGACTTCTGTCTACACTGAAGAGCCAAGTCTGCCATTTAGTGAACAGGCTGATGTTTGTTTATTTTCTTTAAGCCTGAGTTCTCTGCCAACTGGCTCCTAGGTCAGAAAGATAAATGGATCACTAACAACAGTGCAAGTAGGGCCCATCATCTGCAATGCAATCTCACCCCCGGTACCGTCCTCACCTTAAAAGAAATTTATATTGACATTACAGAAGAGATCTCTCTAAATTATACACTAAAGCAAGATCACTTTTTAGAAGACAATAGATTTTCCTGGTCACACAAAGACTTTAGCTCACCATTCTACTTCTTGAAATAAGCACTTACCCCCAAATTATAGTGATGCTGTCATGAATGTATATCATGCTGTTTGTATTTGCACCATTATTTGAAGTTACATCATACCTGCCATTCCCTCTATCTCCTTTTTTAATATTTTAAAAATGGATGAGGCTAACTATTCTTTATTTTACATCCATTATAATAGTGGACCATCTAGAATTTTTTTATGCGTGCTCATGAATATTTTTCATGCAAAAGTAATTGTGATAAAAGCTCTGGAGATTGAATTTTTCCAAGTACAGAGATTATAAACATGGTGAATTAGCTTTATCAAGAAATATTCTCAAACATGCTGATTTTCTGTCTTTCTTTCTTTCTTTCTCTCTTTCTCTCTCTCTCTCCCACTCTCTCCCTCCCTCTCTCTCTCTCTCTTTCTTTTTTTTCCTTCCTTCCTTTCTTCCCTCCCTTCTTCTACGTGGTAGTAATGGTCCTTGTAAAACATTAGAGAATGGAAAGATCAGGAATAAAATAAACTTAGTATAATCTCAGTATCTAGAGATAAAAACTATTAACACTGTAATATAATTTTTCAGGTTTTTCTATATTATTAAATATATATTACAAAATTCAGATAACATTATATATGCTATTTTCAAATATCTTTTACTCATTAAAATGTACCATAAAGCATTTAAGACTTCCTAAATAATGCTCTGAATTTCAGTTATTATTCTACCATGGCATATCTTGAGAAAGAAGAACAAAGCTGGAGGTATCATGATTCCAGATTTCAAGATCTACTACAAAGCTGTAGTAATCAAAACAGAATGGTACTGGCACAAAAATAAAAACAGATCAATAGGACAGAATAGGGACTCCAGAAATAAATCCTTGTTTATATGGTCAATTAATCTGTAACAAAGGAAGTAAGAATATACAGTGGGAAAAAGATAGTCTTTTCAATAAATGTTGTTGGGAAAAATAGATGTCTCTATGCAAATAATAAAATTGGACCACTTTCTTATGCCATACTCAAAATTAAACTGAAGATAGATTAAAGACCTAAATATAAGACTGAAAACCATAAAACTTCTAAAAGAAAACATGGACAGTAAACTCTTGGATGTCAATCTCAGCAACATTTTTTTTGGATCTGTCTTCTCAGGCAAGGGAAACAAAAGCAAAAATAAACAATTGGGACTACATCAAAATAAAAAGCTTCTGCACATCGAAGGACACCATCAACAACACCACCACCACCAACAGCAAAAAAACAACCTACTGAATAGGAGGAGATATTTGCAAATGTCATACCCAAAAGGGGCTAATATCCAAAATATACAAAGAACTCAAATAACTCAACAACAAAAAATGAAACAGTCTGATTAAAAAGTGGGCAGAGGACCTAAATAGACATTTTTTTCCCAAAGTAGACCTACTGATGGCCAACAGACATGAAAAGATGCTCAGTATCCCTAATCATAAGGAGATTACAAAACAGCACCATAATGAGATATCATCTCCTACCTCTCAGAATGGCTAGAAAAAAGACAAGAAATAATATGTATTGGCAAGGCAGTGAAGAAAGTGGAACCTTGTACATTGTTGATGACAATGCAAAATGCTATAGCCACTATGGAAATGTGTATGGGTGTTCCCCCAAAATTAAAAATAGGACTAGCATATGATCCAGCAATTTTGCTTCTGGGTTTTTATCTGAAGAAAATGAGAATACTAATCCCAAGGACATGTACTCTCCTATGTTCATTGCAACATTGTAAAAGCCAAAATTTGGAAGCAACTTGTGTCCACAATTAGATGAATGAATGGATAAAGATGTTAACACACATACACACACAGACACACACACATAGACACACAGACACACACAGGAATATTAGATAGACATGAAAAATATTATGTAGCCATTTGGAATAACATGGATGTATCCCAGAGGGAATAATGCTAAGTGAAATAAGTCAGACAGAGAAAAACAAATGCGATAGGATTCTACTTATATGTGGAATCTAAAAAACAAAACAAATAAGCAGAAACAGACTCACGAATACAAACTGGTGGTTGCCAGACGGCCAGGAGTTGGGGGACTGGGCAAACTAGGTGAAGGAGATTAAAAGACTTCCAGTGGGGGTGCCTGGGATGCTAGGTCAGTTAAGCATCTTACTTTGGCTCAGGTCATGATCTCATAGTCTGTGGGTTCCAGTCTGGCGTCAGACTTGGTGCTGACAGCTCAGAGTCTGGAGCCTGCTTTGGGTCCTATGTCTCCCTCTCTCTCTGCCCTCCTCCACTCATGCTCGATCTATGTCTCAAAAATAAATAAATATTTTTTAAAAATTTAAAAAGATGTATAGAGTTTAAAATAAAAGACTTCCAGGGGTGCCTCAGTGGAGTAAGTGTCCGACTTCGGCTCAGGTCATGATCTCACAGTTCATGAGTTTGAGCCCCATGTCAGGCTCTGTGCTGACAGCTCAGACTCTGGAGACTGCTTCGGATTATGTGTCTCCCTCTCTCTCTCCCCCCTCCCTCTTGTGCACTGTCTCTGTCTCTCAAAAATAAATAATGTAAAAATAATTTAAAAAATAAAAATAAAACACTTCCAGTTATAAAATATAATAAGTCATGGGGACATAAAACAGGGCATGGGGAATGTAGAAATAACAATGTAATAACTAAACAAATGATAGTAACTATGAGCACTCAAGAATTCCTTCCCCTGTGTTCACAAAGGGATAATTTCCAGGGTTTTTCTCCCTTTATGCATTCTCCTAGGTATTTCTTTTTCAAAAACTTCTTGAGTGTATTTAGGAAAGCCTTCAGCAAAATCAGGACAGTGATTCTTCACATCTTAGAGTAAAGCATTAATAGGTACATCTTTCTGCATCCAGAAGAAATTACCATTTGATAAAAAACAAAATTTTTAAAAAATATGGTAAATTAGGAAGTGTTCAATTTCATGATTTTAACAATACATGGAGTAAGGGATTTCCCATATGTATCTTTAAACATCCACACAAAATTCCTGAAATGCTAAAAACTTACATCTTTCAGACTACTCTAAAATTTTCCCAAAGTGACCTTTAGTGTTTTAAAAGTATTTGCTCTCCATGGCTAATAGGTATTATCATGTGGAATGGCTTCTAAGGCCTAAGGAAAGGAATCAAATTGAAGGGAGTGGCAGAGAAAAGTGTGTTAGAAAAATACTTTTTCTCTTTGGTTACAAATTGGAAACAGCTCCATCCTGCTATGAACCCAGTTCCCTCCAGGGGGAGGGATTCTAAGGATTTCAGGTCAGACTTCCTTGAGTACGAAGGTAAACACTGACACTGGACACATCAGGAAGATGTCTTTTCTTTTTTTCTTTTTTTTTGGAGAGAAAGAGAGACAGAGGTGGGGGCCAGGGTCAGAAGACACAGAAGGCGAGGGAGAGAGAGAATCTTAAACAGGCCCCACGGGAAACACAGGGTTCAATCTCTTGACCAAAAGATTATGACCTGAGCTTTGAAATCAAGAGTCAGATGCTTAACCGATGGAGCCACACAGGTGCCCCAGAGAGTTGTTATTATTAGGCAAGGCAACAAGAACCAAACAGAAAACCAAGACATCTTATTTACTTTCTTCACCTATTACTAATGTTGACCGCTGCTTCCAAATGCCTTCTTCATACATTTGAACCTCAGTCAAGTTTCTTTTCAATATGTGCTTCTGAAACAAGGATCTCAAAATCTAAGAAATGAAAGTTCTTAGACCAAGAAAGTGAGGAGGCAGTGTGGTTTTATTGCCTGCTGTGGAATTACATTCAGGCAAACAATAGCTGTGGTGCTTGAAAAACAAAATACCTTAATGGGACAAATTTATAATTTGAAGAAAGTACCCAAAACTGTTTTCATCTGTATTATTTCTGACTTAAGAGATAATTGAAAGCTTGCTGCAATAGTTTCTCTTTCTTTTTTTAAAAATAATTTTGACTGGCTGTTCATCCTGTTTTTCATTCAGAAGTAAAATGGGTTCGGGAATGAGAGAAAGCAGCCTTTTTACTTTGCCAAATGTTATATTTGTCATTAACAGCTTCCCAATAGATTCACTCTCTTTGTTTCACTTCCTCTTTAGTTAAATATGATTCCATGAGAACAAGGGGCTTGTAGTGAGTGCCAACGTGTATATTGTAAGCAAAAGAAGCAAGGAAATAAACAAGTAACTGGAGGTCCCTGGCCGCTTTCATGTGGGTTGATTGGTTGTGTAGGATGCTGTGTTTTAGTTTTTTCATTCAGAATTTAACTTGAAAAATTGATATTAAAGTACCTGCATTTGTTATTTTCCCCCTATTTATTTTGATTCATCACTAACTTAATCAGTGGTCCAGTTATACTTTTCTCTTTAATAAAAATATCTGAGACAAACTGATTCTACCTGCAAGACTGCCACACAGATCCTTTTTTTCTAAGACTAGATTTGGGAAGAAGGAGTAGGCTAGGTTTTGAAGGCATTTTGGATGGTGCACTTTTGCAGATGGCAATGTTAAAAAGCGGAGGCAAGGTATAATTCGACACTGGCATTCTCAGAAAAGATTTTGAAAATCTACAAAAGGGAGAGATCGGAGTCAGGAATACAGGGTATGATATGAATTGCCTGCATATACAGCTTCAGCTGGGAATGACACTTAAAAAGGGAACAGCCAAGGGGCACCTGGGTGGCTCAGTCAGTTGAGCAACCGACTTTGGCTCAGGTCAGGATCTCGGGGTTTGTCAGTTTGAGCCCTGTGTTAGACTCTGCACTGACAGCTCAGAGCCTAGAGCCTGCTTTCGACTCTATGTCTCCCTCTCTCTCTGCCCTGCCCTGTTCGCACTGTGACTCTCTCTCTCTCTCTCAAAATTAAACAAATATTTAAAAAATTATTTTAAAAAGTTGGGGACAGCTGAAACAGATACCATGTAGGGCTGCAGTTCAGTCCCTGCCTCTGCTTTCCAATAAAATAGGTAGAAAGAATCTGGCATTTTATGAACATCCTCAGATACAGGGGACTGAAAATTATGACTCCTCTACTGTAGTCCAAACTACAGTAAGAAAAAAATGTCTTTCCTGCTAATTTAATGGTGAGACATTACCTTGCTTTTGTGTGGGCATTCCTAAGGGTCGGTAATTTAAGCAAATTAAAATACAATAATGTATTGAAGAGGAGGTTGGAAAACAGAGAACTATTCTGCTACAGAGAAAGACCTCTGAATCTGCTTCATCAAGCTGAAGACAGGCAGGATCAAATTATTAAAAAAAAAATTGTTGGCACATATTAATTTTTTCCCTGTATCCTACAACTGTATTACTTAAAAAATCAGAATGTTTTTCTAAGAAATGTCTGCACACTTACTAAAGTTAACTTGCCTAATAAATAACCTTAAGAGGTTTCCTTGACAATTTGCATTCTTGCCTTCCCTACCCCCCACTTTTTAAAAACCAAATTTTATTTCCCTTCTCTTTCTCAGAAAGTTATAACTAAACAAATTTTCTCTGAATATAGGACTCTAGGCCATGCTGACCTCGACGGTAATTCGAGCTCCACTGCTCACCAGTAACAATGAGCAGGCTGTTTCATTTCATCTGTGAAATGGGAATAATAATGAAAACCATGTAGGATTCCTGTGAGGATTAACTGAGATAATGTCCGCGAAGCTCCCAGCCCTGTGCATCTCACCAGACAGGCACTCAGGTTGTTAATTCCTTTCCAGTTCCCCATTAGTCTTCCTTTTTTTTTTATTTAGTTTTGAAAGAAAGAGACAGAGCGTGAGCAGGGGAGGTGCAGAAAGAGAGGGAGACACAGAATACCAAGCTCTGAGCTGTCAGCACAGAGCCTGACTCGGGCCTCCCAGCACCGTAACATCAAGACCTGAGCCAAAGTCTGACGCTTAATGACCTAGCCACACAGGCGCCCCTCGTCTCCCTGCTTAGTTCACCCCTCCCTAAAACCACCTAATTGCTAAATAATGCGTATGTAATTGTTGGAACACCAGCACGAAGGCCCAGAAGTGTTTGTTACTGAATTAAGTCAGCAGTGAATCTAGCATTGCACCCCAACCTTTCCCCTTCCTTCATCCCTTTGGGCAACCCCTCCCTCAAACACTTGAGTACACCCGGGGAACCAGGTGAACTGTGAAACCGGCTGTCACGTGAGCCTTTTCTCTCAGGGTTTCAGCTGGTCTGGTTCTGCCTCAGAGACCAGACGGAGCTCATGTTGCTCACAATTAATGGGCTCTGGACATGTGGTCACTGCCATCAAGATCCGCCCCAAGGAGAACAGCAGTTCAATGAAATCTTGAACTCTATTTATAGGCCACTTGAAACAAACACTTTCCTGTGAAGCCTAAGGAATCCTCCTTGAGAACACGAAAGTAATTCACTAGTCACCGCACTAACGGGCGATTGAAGGGAGGAAAATGCAGGAAGTCCCTGCTTTTCCAACCTTCTGCAATTTACAAAGCATTTGCTCCTGCTTTTTCTACCGTTTCACCCTGACACCCTCCCAGGAGGTAGACAAAGCAGACGCTAGAAACAAATCCCATTTTATAGATTAAAAAACTGATGCCTGGGAAGCTCAGGGAGTTGCTGAACATTCCTACAGCTGGTGAATGGTGGTGGTTAGAGGAGGAGGGGAGAGGAAAAGTGGTAAAGGGAGAATTATTTTCTCTTAATGCAATCAGCCTAAATTTCAGTAATTATTTACCTATAAGAAAAAATACACAGGCAAGATAAATGTTTCAAAATGTACTTGCAAGCTTAAAAATTGTTCCTTCTCCACTTCTAATAGGAAAACCAAGGTATGAGAAATAAACACGCAGGGAGTCTCCAGAAAAAACATTTATAAACATGTTTGTATCTGTCTATAAACATATACATACAGGATACTTGCATTTTAGGCAAGAAATTCCTTCTTGAAACCTCTCCAGATTAAAATGTGCATATGTCAAGACTAATCTTGAAAAAGATGATAGGAATTTTTACGAGAAGTTTCAATCTATCCCAATCAGCTCTGAATATATACATCTTTACTATCTTTTTAATATGGAAGAGTGTTTGCATAAGTCCAGTGTGTGCATAAAAAGTAAGATGTCACTAGTATGAATTAGTTTATGGACCAGAAATGAGTTTGCTCTATAAAGAGTTATTTTATTTTGATTTTGGCAAATACTTTTCTAAGACTCTTCTTTAAGCCTTGTTACCTGGAAAGGGTATACAAAAACTTTTTGGCTTGAGAAGTATGTCTGGACAGTTTAGAATAGCTACTAAAATCTGTGTGTGTGTGTGTGCGCGCGCGCGTGTATGCACAAGAGACGGAGAGAGAGAGAGAGATTGAGAGAGTGAGAGAAATTACAGTTTAAAGAGTACTGCTGGGTTCGCAAATTGGCTCAGGGCCACTGGGGATTTTCAGCTTTACCCACTTCTCTGCCTATTGTTGCAGCTCTGATTTATGGACTCCCGAATCTGTTGAAAGGCAAAGTGTCTGGAGTTTAGGGTCTTTCCTTGACAGTCCCTCCAGTTCCCGTATATTGTTTTTGCCCGTGTTCACCTTGTGGCGACCTTGCAGGACTGAGCATTTTTACCTGAGCTCAGTAGCCGGGGAGCCCACTAGTGCTGGGGAGAGGGCAGTGGTTTCCATTCCTGGGTGATGGAGTCATGGGAGAAACTGCAGCGAACCAGCGGAGAGTAGGACCGGAGCCTGGCTCCACTGTGCTTTAAGCGGCTCAGGACAGAGCAGCTGTTCTTGTCTCCCAGCCTGCAAGTGCTGCCTGCATTTGTCACTGACCACTGAAGTGTGTGTTTGTGCAAGGTGAGAGCTGGGTGCTTTCTCGTTAATTTGGAGACAAGTTGCCAGGTATTGCTTTTATTGTGTTTGATAATTTGGGGATATTTAGATCACCACAAAGCCAGGACCTAGACCGCGTGTGGTTTTATTTATACCCTTGTTTCTGTCATGATCCATGCAGCTCTCCAGTGTCCAAATTGAGGCAACGGATTGGACACAGTGCTGTTCTTACACTGAAATGTGATCAGTTTAGCGCCGTTTTCTTGGATTTTTTTTTTCATTAATTGCTGTTGCCAAAGAACCTCGCTGTTCATATACAGAATTCCCGTGCTGATCTGAAAGCACATGAAAACTGTTTCAGACATAAATCTGAATTGCTAGTTTTTGTAGTTGTTGCTGTGGTGTTTTCTTTGCTTCCTCCACATTTTAGTGGTTGAAACTTTGCAGAGAGCAGGGTGCCTTGGGCTCTGATCTGGTGATAAAAGTAACATGGGCATTTCTGTGTTTTTGCTTGTCGAAATGAAAACTTCTGCTTTGCCGTTTGTGTGTGTGTGTGTGTGTGTGTGTGTGTGTGTGTGTGTGTGCGCGCGCGCGCGCTCGCGCATGCGCGCATGGGTGAACACACGTGTGATTAAAAAAACTGCTTAAGAACCAAAAGAAACCCGAATAATACTTTGATATATTTTAATGTACTTATGGTTAACTAAATCAGCTTATAAGTCTTTTGCTATCAGCATATTTGATTTTGGAACTTCACATTTTGAACACACAAGGGCAAAATACAACTATCGCATGGGGCCATGGAGTGTGTACTCACTAGGAGTACAAAGGAATCCAAAATATGGTCTGGGTAAGCTGACAGGCCTTAATTTTGTACTGGTTTTGTATGTTGACTAATTAACTGAACCTATACAAAATATAAAGGAGATACACTATATTGTTGTATCTAGATAATATACAGGAGATTTGTATTTGTGAAACATTCTCTAGAAAAGGGAAACATGGGAATTTGGTATTGTATGAATAGAATAACAAGAAAAATTTAAAAACCTATCAAAGTTTACAAGCAAGGAAAAGATAATACATTAAAATGAGGAATAATTATGATGAGATACTGAAAAGTACATCAACTGCTCAAATTTTTATGTCTGGTGAAAGAACAATAGCACATTTAAGGAAATTCAGAGTCAGCAGAAATGAAGCCAAAAGCAAAAGTTCTTAATAAAACATGTTTTCAACCTGTCTCTGAATGTACTCTTCTGTCTTAATTGATTTGAATTTTGTTGCCAGGATTGATAAAGTTAGAATAAAAAAATAAATTCAAATTTTAAAATTTTATGTTGGGTAGCTTTTTTGAAACTAATAAAGGATAAGAAGCTATACTAAAATGCATTAACATTAAAATTATTCAAAACACTTTGCAGCTAACATTCAATATCAAAATCATTTGTCCCACTTTTGCATAATGTCAGTTAGGAAGGAAAGTCTAATATTCTAAACTAGAATGTTACCTGTTGTTACATACACATGGACGACTGAGTTTTTTTGACACTCTCATCACAGTTTTTTGCTTTCAGACTATTAGAACACTGTGGAATGGTGAGAGAAAGCATCTGACTCTACCATTGGCTTGCTTTCTGTGCAAGTTAAGAGCAGCAGTAGTTCATTTGACAGATATGGAATTTGAAGTATACAAAAAATTGATGATTAGCCTTTCCATATCAGAACCTATACTACCTTGGCTTTTCTGATGCCAAAATCTAAAATTTGGCAACTTCNCTCTCTTTCTCTGTCCCTCTTCCACTCATGTTTGGTCTCTCTCTGTCTCTCTCTCAAAAATAAACATTTTAAAAACTATTTAAAAAAATTAAAAAGTTTAACTTAACTTTCTGTCCATGACTGAAAAGATCTGATGGATAGCTTCTTAACACTACCTTATTAATATGACAGTATCCACATTCTGTGCCAATTACAGTCTAATATGTTCAAATGTGGTGTTCATCTGTACACATGATCACCTTCCATGGAAACAGACTAGAAACTTAGTCTTCTATTTGATGAACCATAATCAATGTAAACAGCCCCCCAAAAAACCTTGAATAGTGTCTGCATTTATTCTTTGGATAACTAGCTTACTGCAATATGCAAAGAGGTTTAAAAAGGTTTAGAGATTATAGGTACTGACCTCAAAGCACATGCAAGTCTGTTCAAACACATTTACTTCCATATAATTAACCTGTCTCAGTTAAAGGAAAAGATTAGCTTTTATTTACATATTTGATAAGCATCTATAATTTTTTAAAAAGCCTAAATTTAACATTATGTTCTTGGTTTTTCTCTTCCTTCTTTTGGCTTTATCTTTTATTCTACATTTTAAAATTACAAAGTCTTTAATTTACTGAACTTTTTTTTCTTTAGGTCTATACTCAATCTCTTCATCCTGGGCAAGAAAGCAATTATGATTTATCTCCTGGGACTGGGGAAAGACTCATCCCCCCTGAGATCAAGAGATTACTGCCGCCTCTGAGCAGGAAAATGGGGTGGTTTTGGGGAAAGAATGTCTAGCAGGCAGGGAACAGCCATATCTATTGTGCTTAGGATTTTGGCGATTCATGTTGTCCTATCCTTCTAGTCTGTAACTAGTTAGCTTGTAAACCTTCATCAACAATTGTTTACGCATACCAACACAGTTCACTTTCACAAAGAGCTTTGGTAAATTGAGATTAAATGTGATTTGTGGTATATGGGGTTTACTTAAAGTGGTGTCAGTAGTTTTTATGTCTCTTTACCTTAGCATTAAGGTAATAACGTTCTGTTCTGCTTACTAACTCCTTTCCAAGTAGTGTAGATTCAGATGAAGTAATGGGCACTCACACAACTTTTAACTATTACTTCCAGATTCCTTAGGAGAATCTGAAGCCTAGGTTATGGGAAAACAAGAAACATGGAAAGCAGGGTATATGCTCTGATTATCACTCTGGTAGAATGTCCCTCTGAGGCCACAAAGTGTCCTGACAGTCACTGGGCTCCATAATGGGCCACTTGACTTTGAGAACCTCGAGTAAGAGCATATGGAAGCAGGTGATTCTCCATTGGAGACAGAGACTAAAAACATTGTCCACAAGTCTGTTCAAGAGGTCTCATTATTTGTCTTGAATCTAGGCTCTACAAAGGAAATGGAATGCATAGAGTATGGTTGTTAAATGAGGGATTCAAATTGTGACTGCCTGTCTCCTTGGCCACTGTGGGAAATACTCACCAAAGTAACTTATCTCAAATATATATGTTACAACAAGTACAATGCCAGTTTCTTTTTTTTTTAAATGTTTTATTTATTTCTAGGAGAGAGAGAGAGAGAGACGGCATGAGCAGGGGAGGGTCAGAGAGAGAGAGGGAGTCACAGACTCTGAAACAGGCTCCAGGCTCTGAGCTGGCGTCAGCACAGAGCCTGACATGGGGCTCAAACCCACGAACTGCGAGATCATGACCTAAGCGAAAGTCAGACGCCTAACCGACTAAGCCACCCAGGCGCCCCAACAATGCCAGTTTCTTAAATCCTTTAAATTATTTCTACCAGGGCATTCCCCCTATTAGCTACTCTCTACCATACACACCAAGTATTTTCAATACTAATAACAAGTTAAATTCTTTGTATTCTAATAGCCAGCTGATTCTCTTCAGTATGTAACACAAATAATCACTTTGAATCAATGTATTTAATAGCTTCCAATATTTCTAATGGCCAAGAAACCATCAACAGAAAAACATTGCAAAGTTTCCTATTATGGGTATATTGGATCCTAAGAGAATGTTCAAGAATTCTACTCCAAAATAACAACATCAATATAAAGAGAGTTTTATACGGTCTCCTCTGATAGAATATTTTAAATGTCAGCATGCTTTGAATATGTTGCTGATAAGCTTAAAACACTGGAGGCTGTCCCTTACCTATTTTGTAGAATGAGGCTCCGCTAGACTGATAACTCTTATATGAGTACATCAGTTTGTTAAGAAGGATTATTTTGCATCTTAGGAACTGTCTCCCTTTCTTTACAAGTTTATAGGAGAACTATGTTTTTATTATTTTTCCCCTTTTTTCCTTAACTAGTTTATTGTCAAGTTGGTCTCCATATAACACCCAGTGCTCATCCCAACAAGTGCCTTCCTCTATGCCCATCACCCCGCTTCTCCTCTCCCCCACCCCCATCAGCCCTCAGTTTGTTCTCAGCATTCAAGAACTATGTTTTTAAATGAAGATATTATTATTGTTTATGTATAGTGAGACCAATAGATCAGGAGATGATTTCCATTGAAAAGAGGGATAGTTTGTGACTCATAGTTCCCAAGAGGAGGGGGCTCCGTATGCCATGAGCTGAAAGTGGGGGACACTTGAGGAAATGCCAGGGTTGGTCAGGAGGCAGAGGGAGAGATAGGCACCGTGGATAAGAGCCTTTACTGTGGTTTCCTTGGGAAGAAACAAGCGAGTCAGGGTAGGCAGGGTTAGTACTGGCTAGTTTGAATAGTGTCAGCAGCCTCTGGGCTGTCTCTGGTTGTCTGGGTACCTGGCTCTGAGGTGGTTAGGACAGATGGATAGTGTCCCAGTGGGAGAGCCTTGTGAGAGTTGGGTATCACCTCTGGATTGATTTATTTGTGTATAGTTTATTTGCTATATTTGGAAATTAGCTAACCCGGGAGGGGCAGTCTCTCCAGGGTCACCAGGACCCCAGATGTCAAAGCATGAGAAATACAGAAAATAAAATGGCATTGCTAATACAGGTTAACACTCCCAAACAGGAATAGATTACTTAGTATCATTTTGCCCTTTGCGGTGTTCGCCTGGTTAGTCCACTAGGGACAACAATCTCTTTGACACCAAATGCTCCCTATCCATCCATGCAACCCTCCTAGTGAACTCCAAAGAGGTTTTTGTTTCATTGTTTTTGCTTTTAAATTTAACGCTTTCTAAAACAACAAAAGATAGGGGTGCCTGCGTGGCTCAGTCAGTTAAGCATCCAACTTTGGCTCAGGTCATGATCTCATGGTCCATTGGTTCAAGCCCCATGTCCAGCTCAGTGCTGACATCTCAGAGCCTAGAGCCTGCTTCAGATTCTGTGTCTCCCTCTCTCTCTCTGCCCCTGCCTCACTCGTGCTTTGTCTCTCTTTCTTTCTCTCTCTCAAAAAAAATCAATAAAAATTTGAAAATAACTAAATCCTCTTTACTGAATAATTAGGTATATTTTACTTGTCCTAAGCAACTATATATTATTTGATTTAGAGACTAAGAATTAATACTTCCATCTTAGGATTCTAGTCATAAATATATAAATTGAGTAGTAGTTCAAAACTGAACTGCCAAAGGTAAGTCATACTGTCCCTATTCCTCAAGTCATCAGCAGTGTACAGAGGAATTAAATAACTTTTAATAGCTAAATAGGATCATCAACTTATCAAATTAGAAATAAACGTGCTGGGGCGCCTGGGTGGCTTAGTCGGTTAGGCGTCCGACTTTCGCTTAGGTCATGATCTCGCGGTTCATGGGTTCGAGCCCCCCGTCGGGCTCTGTGCTGACTGCCAGCTCAGAGCCTGGAGCCTGTTTCAGTCTGTGACTCCCTCTCTCTCTGACCATCCCCTGCTCACGCTGTCTCTCTCTCTCTCTCTCCTAGAAATAAATAAAACATTAAAAAAAAAAGAAATAAACATGTGCTAAACATAGTTCATAATCAAGGAAGGAGAAACCCCAGAAATATGGCATTTCTCCTTACACCATTTCTTCTTTCCATTTCTAGACATTTAGGAAAGAAGAAAGTACATATATGGTCTTTCAGGGGAACGGATTTTTTTTTTTTTTTTTTACTTTCCCAATTTAATTTCTCCGTTCTGGTTATTGGAATTTCTCACAGGAATTTAGTGTGTAATAGATAAGGGACTTCAAAACAGAAGGGAAGGATGTGTGAGTTGACAGTAGATATTGTACAGTTAGATAGCCATTTGGGGAAAAAGTGTTTATCCCTTAACCCAAAATAAATTCTAAAGAAGCTAAAGATTTAGATGCAAAATATGAAACAACATGCATGCTGAAAGAAGGCTTTGGTGTGCTGACTGACCCAGAGTAGTTGTCACACCAACCACATCACTAAGCAGCTGTGAGCAGGGCTGGAAATGGCATTCTGCCACTTGGGAGGTACCTAGGCTTGGTGGCCATCATGGTCATTACCATCGCAGAAGGGAGGCTTCAACATGGTCCTTTGTCTGTACCATCTGCCCCACCATTTTCTATGTCACCCAGGCACCCAAGTTACTGAGATGAAAGAAAGCAAAGAAGGTATAAATGTAAATCGAGTTGCTTTCTAAATTCCAGAGCTGATGCTTTATGTTTTATTCTGGAGCCAGACAAGTGTTAGGAAAACGTTGTACGTGGATTTCTTTCTCTTCAATTCTCCTGATTCTCAAATCTGATCCTGGATCACGGCCTCAAAGTGGCATCACTCTCTCTGGTATCTGCAGGTTTCTGGTTTATGATTTCCAATGATGACAAGGGAATTAGACCCTGTCCGCTGGGCACTGGCCCTTCTCAGTTGTTATCGGACTAGATTGATCCGATTCACGGAGTGTGTGCTTGATGGGAAACAGAAGGACTTCGGCTGGAAAGCTTTTTCCTTAGGGTCTGTTGATTCTTTCTCCTTTTCCACTTACTATTCCTCTTGTTAGTTTCTTTATCCTAGAATCCTTCCCTTTCCATGACCTTTCATACCACCTCACACCATCCTCTGACCTGAATAAAAGAAACACTGATGTCATTCACGCTACGTTTCTCAGACTGGCAGGTTGTTCAGAACAATGTGCAGTGTTCCTAGCAACAGATTAAGGCAAATCCACAGCACTTCAAATGCCTGCAGGCACTGAAAAATCACAGAGGACTATCTAGTTATATTTGGAGCTTCTGCTGTGTGGATATGTATTAGTTAAGAAACCTCGAACATATTAAAAGTATTTTTTGGTTTATTTTTAATAGACTCTTGGAAGGTTTCTAAAACAGTTGTGATGAATTTACTCAAGACGCTGAGAATGAAGGCCAAATGTGTCTGTGCTAAAATGTAAAAGTAGGGCATATAAAGTTCACTGGAAGTCACAGGAGGGTGATTTTAATTACCGGGTATAGTTTATGTGTTAATAACACAAGCAGTAGGGTCAGCTAGATCTGTTTTGAAATCCATGAATGAGTCATTTNCTGGATCACGGCCTCAAAGTGGCATCACTCTCTCTGGTATCTGCAGGTTTCTGGTTTATGATTTCCAATGATGACAAGGGAATTAGACCCTGTCCGCTGGGCACTGGCCCTTCTCAGTTGTTATCGGACTAGATTGATCCGATTCACGGAGTGTGTGCTTGATGGGAAACAGAAGGACTTCGGCTGGAAAGCTTTTTCCTTAGGGTCTGTTGATTCTTTCTCCTTTTTTTTCCACTTACTATTCCTCTTGTTAGTTTCTTTATCCTAGAATCCTTCCCTTTCCATGACCTTTCATACCACCTCACACCATCCTCTGACCTGAATAAAAGAAACACTGATGTCATTCACGCTACGTTTCTCAGACTGGCAGGTTGTTCAGAACAATGTGCAGTGTTCCTAGCAACAGATTAAGGCAAATCCACAGCACTTCAAATGCCTGCAGGCACTGAAAAATCACAGAGGACTATCTAGTTATATTTGGAGCTTCTGCTGTGTGGATATGTATTAGTTAAGAAACCTCGAACATATTAAAAGTATTTTTTGGTTTATTTTTAATAGACTCTTGGAAGGTTTCTAAAACAGTTGTGATGAATTTACTCAAGACGCTGAGAATGAAGGCCAAATGTGTCTGTGCTAAAATGTAAAAGTAGGGCATATAAAGTTCACTGGAAGTCACAGGAGGGTGATTTTAATTACCGGGTATAGTTTATGTGTTAATAACACAAGCAGTAGGGTCAGCTAGATCTGTTTTGAAATCCATGAATGAGTCATTTGACTATGGGAGTTATTTAACCTTTCAAAGTCTCAGTTTTTGTATCTGTAATATTAATACAAATCACATATTTTGAGGTTAAAATGATAAAATAGGTATATGGATTTGTCTATAGTAAAAGTCATCAAAAAGCTAATCAGTATAGATTGTGAATGGAGATATTTTAGCAAATAGGATTGCCATGAGTTTGTGGAGAAGTGAATTTTTTCTAGATTAGGAAAAAGGATGAAGTTGGAAAAAGTTGTCAGAGAGACTAAGGAAAAAAATAATGAGAGATAAAACCCGGTAAATCTGACTATCCCAGAAAAGAGATCTGATTAGCATTGAATGTGACCTCCTTCCATGGAAGCTAAAACAGTATGTTACTCATAGCACACATTTATGTTTGAAGACAAAGTAGATAAAGAGAAGAGTGAGACCATAATAGTAATGCTGGAGGGAACTGGAAAGTTGTATAAAATAATATTTTAAAACACCTTTAAGGTGTTCTATCTGAAGAACTTTTTTGTCAGGTTTATTTATAATACTCAGTAAAAATTAAGAGACAACAAACCAGGAAGAAGAGTTATGTTAGTTACACAGTACGTCCTTTATCACAGTCCATAAAGTGGAAAGAATAAGAAACCAGTATTCTTTGAACATGAAAAGTAATGACACACCTGTCAAATCACAGAGAAAGAAACCTATGAAGTCAGCATGGTTTCTGGTGGAAGTCAAAAGGTGCACCCAGCGCCCAAACTGGAAAGGCCATTAATCTCAAAGAAATGACAAAATGGGATGAGGACCTCTACCTAGAAGGGCATTTGGCATTTGGCAAGGGTCAAAGATTTATCATTCCTTGCTTTGCTTTATTTGGTTTCCCAAGGCCTTGCCCATTAAATGTCAATAACTCCTTCCATTTAGTGTGAAAACTCAAACACTCCCATGCTTTTCCAAGTTCCCCTCAAGGTAGTGTTACCACCCGTAGATGGGAACCATGGCGAGTAAAAAAAATAAAATGAACTCTACTCAGAGATGGCAAAGTATCAGAATCAAGAGCTTCATGTCCTTGACTTTCATAGCTCTTGGAAGCATTTTGCTTTTGGTTTTGGTTTTTTGTTTGTTTTACTATCTTATAGTGAAAACAAAGATCTATCTATACTGCCTTGTAAGTAATTTGTCCTCTTGCTGAGGAATGTGTCTGAGCTGTGTTTGTTATAAAACTGATGTGTGTGGACCCAGCACTTAGCGACCTCATGCTTGCCTACACCTTCTACTGAAGTCCACGTTGGCTGTTTTTGTATATGTATTCATTGCCAACTTAATTCTCATAATGTGGTTTTCAAAAAGAAAAACATAAAACTTTGTTTCACTGTAGAGAATGGCTCTGAAAAAAAGAAAGGCAATTGGTAGGGGAGCTAATGAAGCATCATGGGTGTGAAGAGTAGAATTAAATGGGAATTCATAGATAAGAGCAGTTCTGAATTATGGAACCTGACTTTGACAGTATTGGTAACTTTTGTCAAAATGAGTTCACCAAATGTGCTATAAAACAAAGGCAACAACAATGAGGAAGTAATTTGTGAAATTGTTTTAATGCCTTTATAATTGATTTTAGGTCTATGTTTACGGAATTACTGAGGGGCCACTCCATGTTTTTAGTTATGTTTCATTTTCTGAGGAACATTATATGTCATAGAAGTTATTTGAGAGTCTAGAGATCCACAAAAATCTCAAGATACGTTCCCTGAGAGTGTTAAAAATCAAGTTTGTTGGTTCTAAGGGGAACTAACAATAGGCACCATGAATATTAGATTCAACCTGTTTCATGGTTAAAACACCTGAATTAACTATAGGACTAACACGAGTTTTCCTCTTAGACAGACCTGAGAAACATGATCTATTGCTTTGTGTTACCTTATCTGTGTGGGGGATGTTGTCTTCACATTCCTCACATTGTACTAAGTTTAGCGGTGCACTGACATTTTCTGTGCGTGTCAAGAAAGGAGGAGACAGAAGAGGTGTCAGGGAAAAGTCAGTCATACAGTAGTTGTGTTACTTTCCTATGGCTGTCATAACAAAATTCCACAAACTGGGTGGCTTAAACAACAGAAAAGTACCGTCTCACAATTCTGGAGGCCAGAATTCTAAAATTAAGGTGTTGGCAGGTCAGTGCTCCCTCTGAAGGCGCTAAGGAATGACCTGTTCGAGGCTTCTCTTCTAGCTTCTAGTAGCCTCAGGCGTTCTAGCTTATAGGTAGCAGTCTTCTCTCTGTGTCTTCACATCTTCCTTCTGTGAGTGTCTGTCTCAAATTTTCCCTTTGGAGAAAGAGAACTGTCATACTGAATCAGGACCTATTCTATTGTTCTCATTTTAACTTAATTATTCCTTTTAAGGACCCTTTTTGTTTCCAAACAAGTTCATCTTCTGAGGTTTGGGGGATTAGGACTCGAATATATCTCTTTGAGGGGGGTGGGTCACAATTCATTTTTTGACCTTGGCTCAAAAGAGGTGATAATCAGGAGAGATCCTAGGAAAATTCAGAGTGTGGGGCTGGCATGCTCTTCACAGTGTGGTCACTATGTTGGTAGCATCAGGGTCACCCCAGATGCTGGTTAGGAATGCAGAGCCCCGGGCTCCATCGTAGGCCTGCCAAGTCCAAGTCTGCATCTTCACCCACATCCCCAGCTATCTCGTTAGTGCGTTAAGGTGTGAGAAGAGCTGTTGTAGCTCATGTAATAAAAGCCTCATACTCAAATGCCAGGAAAGGGAACAAAAAAGGAATAGCATCGATGTGCAGAGGCCTCATTAATATGTGCACACAGCAGATATAAGCCATTGTTCCAGCACAGCTATGGCACAGCCTTTTATAAAGGAAATATTGATCTTGGGACAGTGTTAGGAGTTACATTTAAGTTATCATGAATTTCTCTTAATGTAGATTATCCCTCGAGTGAACTCAGAAGATCATCATATGCAGAGATGACTCAATTTCTTTTTTCTACACTTATTTTGCTTATGTAAATTGCTTCTTTTCTGCCAAACTGGGCTACTCTTTGAGCTGACCCAGGTAGCTGAGTCATACAACCTGATCCTGAAGTATGGCCCATTGAAAAAAAAATGTCTATTGGGAAAAAGACATTTGAGTTTATAAGCATCATCTTCTAAGTGATGGAAAACATGTGACCTTTTGCCTCACTTACTTCTGCTTTTCTGTCCCATAGTTTTTTGCATCCCTAAAAGTGTAATTCAGCCAAAAGCTGTAGCTCTGGAGTTTATGATACATGAAGACAAATAGAAAGATAAAACTTTAAAAAATAAAGGAGTCAGAATAGGGGCACCTGTGTGGTTCAGTTGGTTGAACGTCTGACTCTTGATTTTGGCTCAGGTCATGATCCCAGGTTTATGCGAGGGAGCCCTGCATCAGGCTCCGCACTGGGCATGGATTCTGTCCAAGGTTCTCTCCCTCTCCCTTTGTCTCTCCCCTGCTCCCTCTCTCTCTGTAAAATAAAACAATTAGAATTAACTGTCCTGGAGTCAGCTTGGGCAAATGCTTACAGGAGCAGGGGAAGAAATACGGCTTTCTGAGATAACTCTGAGGGACACGGTGCTCATAGGCACGTGGACATATGATTTTCCACAGAATTAAAATATGGTGAGAGACAATTTGCTCCTCTAAAATCCAGGATATCAGCAAGTGTGCACCACGAGCCAGATTCTGATTGCATTAACGCTGCCATACTGTGGGTAGTTATGGATAAATTTCCCGATATGGGAATGAACCTTTGTAACTGAAAATTAGAGAACTCTTGATGACGTTTGTACCATTATCTCGAGATCTATACTTGGTTAGATTCCTAGATAAGCACGGAGTATTTCTGATCTGTTAGCTGTATCTGTATATTAAGTAGTAAAGCCATACTTTAAAAATGTACTAGTACCATCACTTAATTGTCTTGATGATCCTTGCAAGGGTATTTGAAGGATAAAATTTGAAAAATATTGAGACAGAATAGTGAACATGTATTGTTACTATGTGCCAGCCACTTTCCTAAGTGCTTTGTATACTTAAATATATTGATTTCTCACAACAGTGTTATAAATTGCAGATGAGAAAATTGTGCAGATGAGGGAATTGAGGCAGACAGGGGTTCAATAAGTTGCCATATCAGATAGTGTCAGAGTCAGAATTCCAGATCCAATTTGAGAGCCCTGTGCATAACCGCTGTGGATACTGCCTCTCAAGAGAAACAAGGAATCATTCTGAATATCTCATTAAGAGGTGAAAATAACTACTTTATAATGTGTTTTTAAAATCTCTTTTATTGCAACAGAGAATTACTACTGCAGATGTGTCCCGCTCGTTTTTTGGAACCATGACTCTCCTCAAGTGATGTATTTTAGGCATATTTCCTTTCAGATAAATGTTTTCCTTAGCCTCCCTCCTTCCTTGATTCCATACCATCTCCACTTAGCTTTGCCATGTGACTGCTGCCTCCTTGATTCCCATGAGGATGCACCTTCAAGGTTTGTGCTCTTCCTCTCTTTGCTCCTTTATTGACCGTTTGTATTTACCGTTGCTGTTCTGGTCTACAGAAGAGTTCTATTAAAATCATAGGTCAGTTGCTACATCCTGAACATTGTCCATGGCATTCCCATGAAGAACCAATTACCTTAAATGGCCTGCGATAAATGTTTCATGCCTGCTTAATTCCAGAAGGAAGGAGAAATGCAACAATAACAATGAGCTAAGAATGGTAGCTACTCCTATTGCTTTGGGAAATCACAATAAAACCAGACAGACTCAATAGAACAATTTCGCAGGTTATCTTAAACATGAATAGTAATTTGCAAATATGCATTGCTTGACATGGTCCTTACTTCCAAGTGCCTTGCTCAAAGAGGAATGTGTTTTATTGATTAATGTTTGAATATCAGAATATACAAACTTGCTGGTTGTCTATACCTTTTAATCAATATTATACAGTATAATCTGAACTTGAATCCCTGATGATAGCATTTATGTTACCATAGAACCTTTTTATGATGGCAGATAAAACTTTAAACCTGCACTTGTCTGATTATAATTCCAAAGTTTTTGAAAATAAAATAATTTTGAAACTATAATAAAATTCATCCTGTTGACCAAGAAGATGCAAATAAATGCTTTTAACTTAGAAGCTATAAATTACCTCTGTTAAGAACTCAATGACCTATATGAGTTTGGAGAAAATAGAACAAAACAAAAATAAAAGACTTATACTTAAGAATAAACTTAAGTAAACTTTGAAAACAATACTTAAGAAAACTAGTGCTCAGGTGCCTGGGTGGCTCAGTTGATTAAGCATCTGACTTTGGCTCAGGTCACGATCTCACCGTTAGTGAGTCCCAGCTCCACATTGGGATCTGTGTGGACAGCCCAGAGCCTGGAGTTTGCTTCTGATTCTGTGTCTCCCTCTCTTTATCCCTCTCCTACTTGCTCTCTATCTCAAAAAAATAAACAAAAAACTAAAAAAAGAAAAGTAAACTAATGTTAATTTCACAATTATTCAAGGGAAACGAAGAATAATTTTTTCTGAGTTGCATTTTAAATCTTACCCTTTAAGCAGTGAGCCTGTGTAATGAAAAACCATGAGGAAGAGATAGACTTTAGAGTAGACCCTGAGCCCAGCTGCCAGAGGAGGTGTGATGAAATGAATGTCCAAGAGTGGCCTTGTGCACAGAGCATTGAAAGTGGCCTGGCCTGCTCCATGGGTGCCATATCTCATCTTGTATTATTTGTTTCATATGATGTGTTTTCACAAATGTTGTCGACACGAGGCTTTGAATATCTAACAGGATTGGCTTTGATTGCTATAGCTCTGGTTCTGTAAATTGAAAGGAAGCCCACAGAATGTGAATATTTAAAGAAATAAACATTCTACCTGTAATGGACCATTATTTAAATGTAGCTTTTGCAAATCAAAATTCAAATATTAATGTATTTCATATTTTAACACAGCTTTTTGGTAATGGCCTTTAAGTTGTCTTAAACTGTCCTGTCCTCTGATTGAAAGGAGACTATCTGTGTTACAAAATCCCATGGATGATGGCTAGAGGTAGATGGAGAGATACAGTTACTATGCAGTTAGACAGTATTTATGTATCCAACATGGAGCTGCTGATTATTTTAGGTGTTTATTTGATTTTGTGTCTAGGTCACTTATGTGTTACAAAGACCATATAAATGGTGACATTAAAGTATATACTTCATATCTAATCAAGAAATCACAAAAGATGTTGTTTTGTTTTACTTACCTCAGTTCCATTTTGGCTCTGCCTACTATTAGTTTTTAAATGATATCTAGAATAATCATTCAGGGGAATATTTTCATTCAGTAGAGCCTGTGCTCTATGTTGAATAGAGTACACCTATTAAAAATTTACGGTGTCTCATGATGAAAAACACTCTTCTGAAACTGTGATTATAGAACTAAGAATAAGGGAGGTGTCTACCAATTCATTTTGAGTGGCTATATACTTAAAAATTTTGTAGTGGATAATTTGTGGTCAAAGATGAGATAAAAAAGAAACCTCACACATTTGTTGTTCCTGGTAATTGGCCAAAGAATGACAAAGTACACTGTAGTCTCCTGAAACTCGTAAATCCTTGCCGTTGGAATGGGTTGAGTTGATTCTTATTAATACAGCTTCTCAGAAAGAAGGTGGGTCATTTGATTTTTTTTAAGGTGTTGGAGGATTCACTGAACTGAATAAGATTCAGTTTCTTTGTTTCCATCAGCCTCACTTGTGTTTTCTGAGTATCTTTTTATACATATATTTTGTTTACTTATTGGGCACACTCTCAAGTCACAGCATTTGGCAAGAAAGTTTAAACCCATTATCCTAATTCAAGTTTATATCTCAGGGCTAGTGATAAAAATTGTATGAAGTGTGTGAAGGGAAACTGTCTTTTTGACTTATACAATACTACTAAAGTGCCTTTCAAATGTGAGAGTAGGGATCTTACAGTTCTCATCCTTTTCCCAGTGAATTCATTCATTCTAGCTTATGCCTCTTTATTTCATAGTGCTTCATGTCCTCTGGGTGGAATGTATTGTAGAACTTTCTATTGTAATTAATTTCATGGCAGCTTTAAGACAAGCGATATTTGGTTAATATAAATGAGAAACAAATATTCAAAAGCTATAGTTTTAAACTGTTGATATAAGTATATTTTTCAACATTGATATAAATTTGGTTAAAACACACAGTTTGCAAGATGTGTGCCTCTATGTCTTTAAATACAAATTGTGACATATCCAAATGATGTTATTTACTTAAAATGGGAATTATGGGTAGATTTTTAAACTCTGAAATCAAGTACTGGTGCCTCTATTTTAAACAAATATCATACAATACAAAATTTCCTATTTCTACCAGATGGACAAAAGTAGAGGATGTTATATTTTCTATAACAATAATTTCATAGAATTCCACACTTTTCAAGGTAGTTTCTTCAAGGAAAAGGAGTGATGGAAGAATTCTCTTTCTGAATTCTTTGGACACTAATGATTTGGAGCTTGCATGTGATTGAGATGATAAATATAATTACATTAGACATTTATTTATCCAAATAAAATTCTGTCATTGTATCTTTTCCATGCTATGTAAAGGAAACAGCTGAGTATTAGAGAGATGGAATTACTTCTCCAACTATTAAATAGCAGATTCTGGGTTCAATCTCAATTGGCCTTGAGACCAAAGAGGCCAGGAGCTCTTAAGTCAACCCTCCTTGGTTAATTTTATAGCTTTCCAAGGAGAATCCTGCTGATTCCTACACGTGTGTAACACTGCTGAATGAAATGTGTTCCCTGAATGTGTCCTATATATGGGTATGCACAGGTAGGACGAAAGGAAGAAATTCTCACCATCATTTCAGACAACATTTTCCCTATGTAGATTGCCATGTAATATAAAATTTAACCAAATTTATATCATGTACCTAATGAGATATATTCTATTATTATCATTTCATAGATGAGGAAACTGAAGAGGTTAAATGACTTAAGTCAAGGTCTCAGTGACTAAACAGTGCAGTTGGAATTAGAATCCAAGCAGTCAGGCTCCTGAATTTGGACTCTTAAACACTATGCTATACAACCTCTGGATTCTAAATAATAATAACAATATTCCAATATTAACAAAAATAATAAGTAATACAGCCCTCACTATGTACCAGATACTATCCTAAGCATTTACTGCTTATGTGGCCCTCTCTCCTTAGGTAAAAGGAAAAAGAGCTGGAATATGCCTCTGAAACTGTAGAATATCTTATTTAATTTATTTTTTAATGTTTATTTTGAGAGAGAGAGAGAGAGAGAGCAATCAGAGAACAGACAGAGAGAGAGGGAAAGAGAGAGAATCCCAAGCAGGCTCCATGTTGCTAGTGCAGAGCTCAGTCCGGGATTCAAACCAACAAACTGTGAGATCACGAACTGAGCTGAAACCAAGAGTCAGATGTTTAACCAACTGAGCCACCCAGATACCCCTGTAGAATATTTTAGACATAATAAAAAATACGTTGCCTGTTGAACCTATACCCTATAGATACTATACTGAAGTGATATAAAAGGAGATGCATATATACCCCACAAGAGGAAATATCAGGGTTTCTCTTTTGAAATAAATGCATAATTAATACCATTCAGGTGTTTGGTGATTGCTGGCCACTGACCCTGACTCCTCAGTTGAGTGCAATAGGAAGTAGATGGAAATTTAAGGCCCGTGTTTACTCTTGGTGTACATCTAACTCTCTCTTTCATGTCTATGAGGTTAGAATGCAGGCTCTGGAGTCAGGATATCTTGACTCAAATCCTGACTCTGTCTCTGCTACCCAAATGATGCAGGACAAGTAACTTAACCTGTATCTCTTAGTGGCCCCACCCACAGATCGGAAAGAGTAATATTTTACACATCATCCGGTTGTGGTGAGGACCAAACAGTGTAAAAAACACTTTTGTTGTTACTGCAATACAATAAATGAACTCCTCCAGCTCCATGAAATGTACTAGACATTACAAAACCGCTACTTTACCTCAATCTGTTTCCACAAAATGAGGAACAATAAAGAAAAATAAGTCATAAATTCAACCCATGAGGAGAACTGGCAAAGCACAGTATATACACATCAGCTGTGGCAAAAATAAGTCAACATTGTTTGTAGAAGGCCTGTGATGTCTGGATTACCAGCTGTCTGGAAAAAGGAGAACATAGCTTCCTTTTCTGTTTAACGTGATCTGCCAGCCAGCTGGCATTAGGGGAAGAGTAAGGGAGACACATGTTGATTGAGCATCTATCTTTGCCAAGTGCATTGTGTAACTTGTCTCACTTGGCCCTCCCTTCTTAATGGTCAGATGGTATCAGTACATACATGGAAGACTGAGACTGGGAGGTCCAGCCTAGGGCCCACAGGTAGTAAACAGATTTTTTTTAAAATTCATTTTATTTTTAATTTATTTTATTTTTATTAAAAAAAATTTTTTAAGTGTATTTACTTATTTCGAAAGAGAGACAGAGCACATGAGTGAAGGAGGAGAAGAGAGAGGGAGAGAACGAGAAGCCCAAGCAGGCTCTGCACTAATGTGGGGCTCAAACCCACGAACCGTGAAATCATAACCTGAGCTGAAGTCAAGAGCCAGACCCTTAACCCACTGAGCCACTAGGCACCCCAGTAGTAAATGGATTATGATTCTAAATTCAATCAGAGTACATCATTGACAGCTCTTGATAATGCTAAATATACTCAACATTAAGCAGTTGGTGTTAGCACAAAAAAAATTTAAAAATCACATGAGAAGCATCACATTACATTAAGATATTTAAAAATTGTATGATGAACAAATGCTTGTTTATAAATGGCCTCTAGTTTTTTCCCATCAATAATTTACTCAAAAGTATCTTGTGTCCTTCATTTCCATTTTTGTACCCTCCCTTTATCACTCTTCATAGTTTTTCTTATTTTGAAGGTAATAATGAGGAGGAAAATTGTAGAAGGGATAAATATCATGTACCTAAGTAAGAAACTTTAAATGTATGAGAAAGAAATGCATAGGGTTAGAAGTATACTAGACATTTTTTCTGTAAGTTTCCATAGGAACTGAACTCGTGGAAAGTGATAAATTTGTCGTAAGTCAAATACACAAATTGTATATTACAATTTTTATGACTGCCTTTAAGTTTTTAAAAGATTAGATTGGTGGTATAGTAAGATTTTCTATTTAGGTTAAATTAAAATGCTAGATTAGTCAGATAGTTTTTTAAAATTTTCTCTATATGTCTAATATTGTATAACTAGATTAACAGAATTAAAAGCTGGACCATTTGTCAGGAAACCTGCACTCTAGTTCTGTATCCTATCATTATCCATGATTACAGGAAAGTCAGAAAGAACTCACGGTTAAAAAAAATTAATTGTAGATTCATAATTTTGAACTTTAAGTCTTTTGACTCACCTGGTTATCTTGATCAGAAGGAAGATTGTAGGTTTTTTTTTTTAAGTTTATTTGTTTATTTTTAAAGAAAGAGTGCATGAGCAGGGGAAGGACAGAGAGAGAGGGTGAGAGAGAGAGAATCCCAAGCAGGCACAGTACTGTCAATGCAGAGCCTCACACGGGGCTCGAACTCACAAACCATGAGATCATGACCTGAGCTAAAATGAAGAGTCAGATGCTCAACCGACTGAGGTTCCCCAAGATTGTGGTTTATAATCATTTTCTAAATAATGTTCATTTTCCTTAGCTAATAAGTTAATAAAATGTAACCAAAGAATACTAATAATGCTTGACCACTAATTCCAATTGATGGAATAAATCTGAATTTACAGATTGGTATATAATAAAAATAAGAAAAGAAAGATTTTTTTAAAATAACTTTATATTTTAAAATAATTTCTCACAAATATAAATTTGTGTATATTCATGGATGGACATTTTATGGAAAGTTTGTTACCTTAAAGCTAAACCTTTCTCAGGAATCAACATTTTTCATGTCATTTTCATTAATGCCTGGAGGAAAATTTCTTTAGCATGCTTTGTTCTGTAGAATTAATAGTGTGAACTGATATGACATGGAGGATATTGCATTCTAATAACTACATTATTAGAATGAAAAGATATGCACCTGTATTTAGAGTATAATTTAATTGTTTTCAGAATAAACATTTTTCTACATTGTTTTGTGTTCCTAGAATGCGAATAAGATGTGTGTATGCACATATGTGTGCACATGCATGAGGGTAACGTATGTGTTCATACATGTGTGTGTATTTTGTGAGTGGGCTGGGTGGGACAGACGGATGTGAATGCTGATACTGGCCTTTAAAAAAAGAGCAAGACATCCCATTCTATTAGATTATATGTGTATATTGAACGTAGTACATTAATGGGTGTTACAGAGATGGGGGAATTAATTGGTGTTAAAGGTGTATAGTTCTGTTATAGATTTAGTCTTCAAATCACTTTCANTGTTATACAGTAAGTCAATAAAATCAACTTACAATAAAATCATATTTTACCATGGCAAAAATATAATTTTGTCAAAATAAAAAAATTGTCAAAATAAAGAGTGCTGTAAAATATCTGAGAAACCCATTTATTTATAGAAAAATAAACAATAATTAGAAAACTTTTGGAAATTTAAACCATTGACTGTATAGTACAATATTCCAGATCATTGACTGGACATTTTTATTCTTTTCATAATATATTATAGAAGCTGACATTGATGCAAAATGTATATGGACTATGCCTTTTTTACAGCTAAATGTGCAAAATGTTTATCACTCAGACTTATTTTAATTAAGTGCAGAATAATTAAATAGAATGTATTATACAAAGAGCCCTATAATGTAGTAACCTGATGATGTTTTAAATTTTTTCATTCCTTATGAAAATGTAACAGTAGATCCTAATTGTTTACTTTCTCTGGGTAAAGAATAAGTGAGATAACATACATAATACATAAATTTCTCCCTGGAATATTATAGATTATTCGTTATCTTTATTGACATTGCTATTAGTAGTTTGGTATTATTAATAATTTGTTATACATAGTAATATAATAGGAAAAGTTTGTAAAATAGATTTAGGACTTTATAAGAAAGAAAACTTAATGGTTGAAGACTGACATAAGATTCTAAAGAGATATAGACTCTCCAGTAGAAGCTACTAGTTGAAGGCTTGGACCCTGGCTATACTTGTTCACTATTAAATGTCAAGGCCACAGCTCTGAACCCAGAATCATATTATAAGCCATTAATATATTTATTGAGTAAGTCTATAAAATATCTTCTCTAAGTTACTGCTTATTTAGGCTTCTTTGTGGTGATATTTTGAGAGTAGGGGATTAAATAAAAACATGTTTTTATTTATTTGTTTATTTATTTATTTTGGGAGACAGTGAGCATGGGTGGGGGAGGGATAAAGAGAGGGAAAGAGAGAGATTCCCAAGCCTGCTCCCCACTGTCAGTGTGGAGCCCCACATGGGGCTTGATGTCATGAACCCAACCATGAGATCATGACTTGAGCTGAAATCAAGAGTCAGTCAGATGCTTAACTGACTGAACTATCCAGGTGCCCCCTAAATAAAAACTTTTTTTCAATTTTTAAATGTTTTTTTTTAAATTTATTTTTGAGAGAGAGAGACAAACGGGGAAGGGACAGAGAGAGAGGGGTCCAGACTCTGAGTGGCCAGCACAGAGCTCGACAAAGGGGCTTGAACTCACAGACTGCAAGATTATGATCTGAGCCAAAGTCAGATGCTTAACAAACTGAGGCACCCCTAAATAAAAACATTTTTAATCTTCCTTCTATTCCGTGGTGTTAGCATTTCTTAGTAGGAATGCATACACACACCATAAACACAGTTTTTTAGTAACTGAAAAAGTTGTTAAGTCCTGTATTTATTTAAAGGAGTAGATAAATGGATATGTGACACCTTTCCTAAATGATGGTTTGAATGTGTCCAATATAAATTGCAATGGCAGTTGTACTTTGTGTTTTAGATAACTTATGAAGTGATCAAGGACTAGGAAATGTTTATTAGGATAATAAGACCATTGGGGCACCTGGGTGACTCAGTCGGTTAAGTGTCCAACTTCAGCTCAGGTCATGATCTCATGGTTTGTGAGTTCGACCCCCTTGTTAGGCTCTGTGCTGACGGCTCGGAACCTGGAGCCTGATTCAGATACTGTGTCTCCCTTTCTTTCTGCCCCTTCCCCACTTGTGTTCTCTCTCTCTCTCTCTCAAAAATAAATAAACATTAAAATTTTTTTAAAAAAGATTGTTGATGTACCTCAAAATTCTTTTTTTTTAAATTTCAACTTTTGGTGCAATTCTAATGTGTCAAATGATAGTAACCCATAATGAATCTTAAGGGATTTAAGGGGAGTACAGTTCTATGTGTGGGAGAGGAGTTATTGGAGATTGCAGTGGGGTTAGTGGAACCAATGACCAATTTATCCCTTCAGGTGTTCTGTTGCATGGCCACAATTTGACGGATGTATCATTGACCAAGAGGTTGGAGAATGCTGGTCTGTATTAGTTCCACCTGGATTGTTTTATATTTTATAGAATTTATCACTTCCAACTTTAACCTTGCAGCAGGAGGAAAGTACATGTCACTGTCAACAATACATTTTTTTTTCCTTTTGCAAGTCAAAGTTATTGAACAGTGTCTGGGCAATAAAGGAAACTTCATTCTAACCTTCTTAAGGATATTATCTTTATCACTCATAATAATTTTAAATCATAATTATGATTCTAAAAACACTTAAATTATGTATAATTCATGTAACCGATGTGAAAACTTTATTATGCATACAAGAACTTTATTATACACAGAGATTTGAACTTGCATTACATCTTTGCTTAGAAGATTTTATTTACAATGATCCTAGAGCTGTTGCTATTTATCTTCATTATAAAGATTAAGAAACTAAGACCAATGGAGATTAAGCAACTTGCTAAGGTCACAAGGCTACTAAGTGGCAGAGTCTCAGTCTAACTCAAGTCTGTCTTACTCTCAAACTATGGAAACATTAATGTACACATTAATGTAATACATTACTGTATATTTGTGTTCATATTTTAGGATTAAATATAATAGGATTTTCCCCCAGGATTTTCCTCTACCTTTAATATTCCCTCTCCTTTCAATGCAAAGTTTTCTTCTGCGTGCTTAAGACAAAGCCGTGTTTCTCATCAGCACCACCCATCTCACTCAGGGAGAAGAAGCATACTAACCTTCTAAGTTAAATAAACAATAAATGCCAAATTGTGCATTGAAAGCCCCCAGCTATGTCAATAGAATTGAGAAGAGTTAAGTAAAAGAGTGAGAGCTTTCACTGGAGGCTATTGAGAAGGCTATTCTAGGACTCATTTTTTC
The DNA here is from genome assembly GCF_008692635.1 of Crocuta crocuta. Lineage (NCBI taxonomy): Eukaryota > Metazoa > Chordata > Mammalia > Carnivora > Hyaenidae > Crocuta > Crocuta crocuta. The sequence continues at coordinate 4,243,218 of NW_027530183.1, read as the reverse complement.
TAAACAACAAAACTTGCAAAGTCATTAGAAAAGCTTATTTAACTACTAAGAAGATATAAAGATTTATTGATGATTATGCTTTTTAAAGTGAAAAATATGATCTTTTTGCCTTTCTCTTTATTATTTCATTTTTAATGGAGCTGTTATAGACATTGCTAGAAGGGAAAAAAAATCTGCCTTTCCACAACACTTCGTCTTCGCCCTCTGCTCTACTCTCTACGGTAAGAGAATGGGAGCTCAGCATTGCACAGTCATATGTCAGGACTTTTGATTAATGGCACTTTTTGCTGAGACATACTACTTTAATATCTTGCCTTTTACTACTGCTATAAAATAAGTCAGATAGTACAGCATAAATCACTGACTGTCGATCTCGTTAGGATTAGGAAAGTGATTTTCTGAAGTCAACATTCTACATTCCCTATCGGAATAACTATGAAAAGATCAATTAATTTCCACCTAGTGGTAATGGGGTCATTCTCAAACATCACAATGTGGTTATTAACCAACTTTCACTCTGCGTTGTTGTCTTAGATAAAGATAATTTGTCAGGATTCCAATAAAGTTTTCATCACCATGCTGTGGGTATCAGAAAAATTGATTTCTGGCCTTTTTGTTAGGAAAAGCAATAAGGAAACAAATTTGCACAGTTTGATTTATTTCTGAAACGTACTTAAATAGAATGGTCCCCTTCAATCAAAAGACCACCTTTAGAACTATCTCATTATTTATATTGCAGGATAAGATATCAGAACAAGATTTACAACAATTTTACCACTAGTTTATAGCCCAGCTCTTGCAAAGGCCAGAATATAATTCAGCCAAAGTAAATCTAAGTTCATACATTTTTCTGAAAGATCTTGGATGCCAGCTGGTTTTAGAAACAAAAGAGAAAATTTTGAGGACACATCCATTTATAAACTATGTTGGGAATTTATTAATATTAGATTTCTACTAAAACTTTCTGGAGTACATGTAAAATCTAATCAGCACAAGTCTATAACAATCTAATAATTCAATATCTAGATTTTACTATTTATTGATCTGCAATGAATTTCTACTCCGAAAGATTAAAGTATCACCTAATTTTTAAACCCTAGAAAATTTATGTAATTTATTTTCTCATTCATCTAACAAATATTTGTTAATTTGTATTATATGATAAGCACTACCGTGGATTGGGGATATAGTGGTGAATTAAACTTACAAACTCCTTGCCCTAAACAATCTTACATCCTAGTCACAGAAGATATATAATCACAATGTGTTATATGTGTAAATAATGCTTAATAAAATACTTACTTTATTATTTTTTAATGTTTATTTTTGAGAGGGAAAGAGAGAATGAGTGGGAGAGGGACAGAGAGAGACAGAGACACAGAATCCGAAGTAAGCTCCAGTCTCTGAGCACAGAACCTGACGTGGGGCTCGAACTCATGAACTGCAAGATGTGACCTGAGCCAAAGTCAGATGCTTAACAGACTGAGCCACCCAGGCGCCCCAATAATGCTTAATAAAACAAATGTAAAGCATACCAGGCAGTAAGGGCCATACAAGAAGGTACAACCAAGTAAAAGAGATACGAAAGACTGGTGGAGCAGGGTCCTATAGTATGTAGGTTGGAAAAGACACACCTCTCAGAAGTGAATTGTGAGTAGAAGCCTAAGGGATCCTGCCTTTTACTGAGCTGTCCAGGCAGAGGAAACCACAGATGAAGGGTTCAGGTGTGGGAGTCTACCTGGCCTGTGGAAGGAACTGCAAAATCAGTTTGGGAAGCAGGCAAGGTCAAAGATTAGGGTACATGGATAGTCCTCACTGGCTACATATGTGGTATCTTTTCATTCACAGCATGGGAGGGTTGGAGTCAGGATGTGGTGGTGTGTGGAGGGTAGCACTGCCAAGGACACGGTCACTCGGTCCTCAAGTTGCAGGTTAGGTAGCTTAATGTGTTCCAGTGTGGTAGAAAAATTATGTTCCTTTTTCAGTTGACATCTCACAGTAGGTGAGGCTAGCTGTGTTGTGCATGATCGCACAGTTAGTAAATGGCAGAGCTAGTAGTCGAATCTATGTTCCATACCCTGCCTCCTAGTCACATACCACCTATCTCGAGTGAGGCAAATCTGCTGTGCCCATTTCTTCAGAAACACATGGGCTGACAGATGAACTGTCACCATTGGTAAATTTGTTCATATGAGATACAAAATAGCCAAATTATATATTTACATGCATGTTTTTAAATTATCTATATGGAAAGGAAGATAATAACATGAAATGATGGCTGTTATAGAAATCCCATTCCTACGAATTCTATGAAATCTCAGAGGCAATATGTATTTGTAACAATACTTCAAATAGACCTGACAAATAGCATTTTGCATTTTCAAAATTGAAAAACTAGAAAATCAATTTCCCACGAACTGAATGAAGACTTAGAAATGCTATTTAGACTCAGTGACCTCCTAAGCTAATAGTGCCAGTGTGGTGTTAGCCACTGTAACATGACTGAAAAAAAAAATGTTAAGGAGCAAAGTTTTAAGAGTAGCAAAACTCAGCCTTGTTTTGTGAAAATTGTTATTTCTTCCCTTTTCCCAACGTTCCCTTTTCTTTTCTTTGCCCCTTTAGTTATAACTTAAAGGTGTTGGAAAACATTTATCTCTAAGGCTCCTTCTGGAAAGTTCTAAACCTCCATAAATCCACCTTTTTCCTGCTCCTTTTAGTTTTGTTATTTCCTTTAGCCAAGAAAGCCAAGAAACCTCTTAGTGTAGTGTCTGTGTGTCTTACATCAGGACAGGTCTAAAGTGAAACTGGTGTCATGCTAAGGCAGTGAGTGAGCTCAGATGTCTTACGTGCCCTTGATCCCTGGAGTACTGCCACTTGAAACTGTATTTTCCGGGATGACCTCACAATATAGGGAATAGATATTCAGCCATGACTGTCATTAGTGCCAGTACCTAGCAGGCATCATTTTTAAGAGAAAAACAACAAGCATTCAGTAACTTGAAAGTTCTGAAACCATCCTAAGAGCAAGAGATTATAGGACTTTGATGCTTTTCCAGGTCCTAGCTTTATGTTATCTGTTTTGTTATTATAGAAGTTGTACCAGGTGACCAGGTGTCATTTGCTTTGCGTGAACAGCAGTGAAGCCTAGCATTATCACTCCTAAAAATTGTAGTCATATCAATTTTTGGTGGAGTTCTGTGTATTTTGAAAAATAATTTTCTCTGCATTATCTCTTCTAATAGTCACAATATCCCTGTGAGTTGGTTAATATTAAGTTATTGTCAACACAGTCAGAAATTATTTGTGTATACCTGTGTATGCATGAGAAAGTGAGAAACCCTTCGCCCAAAGACTGTCTAAGCTCTTCAGACCCTAAATACACTCTTTTCTTCCCTAAACTGCATAAAACTTAAATCTGAGGTGTCGGAACCAAACATGACTGGGGTCTATAGGAAAAAGACTCTATGAAATTAAGCTTGGATATACTGACCCTATATTTGAGTGACAGGGATCAAATGTAGGATCAGCATGTCTAGGAGAGTCTACTAGTCTACATGAAGTGTCTGAGACTCCCGTGATGTTTCTCGGTAGGATGCTGCCAAGTTCCTTACTCCCTCAGCCTGGCTTTGGACTTGGCCTCTGGAAGTGATTATACCGTCTCCCATATAAAATCAATACCACTGATTGGGCCTTGGGTTCTTAAGTATAAAGCTGCTACGAACCTTCCTGTAAAATTGTTTTTATGAACATATGTCTAGATATCCTTTGAGTGAAGCCTAGGAGTGGAATGGCTGGGTACTTTTCTGAGTGTCTTTTTAACTTTATGAGATACCAGCCAACTGTTCTCCAAATGATGTGCACCATTTTATATTCTCACCAGTATACATGACAGTTCCATTTGCTTCACTTCTTTGCCACCACTTGGTGATGTCAGTCTTTTCAAAAATTTTAGTTATTCTGATGGGCGCTTAGGGGCATTCACTGTTGTTTCAATTTGCATATCTCTAACAACTAATGACATTGACTATTTGTTTATGTATTTTTTGGCCATTTGTGTATCTTCTTTTGCCAACCCCTCATATATTTTGCCCATTTATTTCAAAAGGCTTGTTGTCTTCTTTTTAATGGATTATAAATGTCCTTTACATATTATGGATATAAGTCTTTTTGTCAGATAGATATATGTATCGTGAATATTTTTTCTCAATCTGGAGCTTGCTTTTTTGTTTACTTAACCATGTCTTCTAAGAACAAAAGTTTAATTTTGATCTGTTTTAATTTGCAAATATGTTTATGTATTAGATGAGATGAAAAGCTACTGAAATGATACTGTGGGTATTATTTACTAAAAAAATGTGTATGTACAGAATGATCTCATTTCAGTTAAAAAAATCCCTTTATGTATAGATATATAGAGATGAAGATCTGAAAGGACATACACTAAGGATATTTCATTATTACATTCAACTTGGTAACTTTAAGTTTTTGGTTTTGCTTGTTAGCATTTTCTTACTTTTCACAATGCAAATGTTATGCTTTCCTAATAGCAAAAGGGACTTTTTAAAAGAAATTATATCAAGTACAAAGTAAATGTAACTCTCTTTTTTAAAAATTGTTTATTTATTTATTTAGAGGGAGAGAGAGCGGGGAAAAGGGCAGAGAGAGAAGAGTAGAAAGAGAGAATCCCAAGCAGGCTCTCTGACTCCAGGCTCCATCTCACAAACTGTGAGATCATGACCTGAGCCAGAACCAAGAATCAGACACTTAACCAACTGAGCCACCCAGGTGCCCTACAACTTTCTGTTCTTCCCTCCCAAAACTACGTCAGTGATAAGCTCTAGCATTTTTTTCTATGAGTACATTAATGTATCTAGATAATATTTCAAGAAAAATATACTTTGCCTTTTTTCAGCAACTCACTTTTTAAAAATTTAGCATATCCTACACATCTTATAGATTTAGATAGACCAAAATGTACTTTTTATTCCCCCTTTTCTGGATACACAGATTCTTCTCATTTGTGTTGTATTGTAATAAACAGTGGCTCAATAGGCATCCTGGAATGTATATTTTTAAGAAGTCAACATTTAACAAGTATCTACTGAGAATTTATGCCATGCTGTGTTCTAAACATTGAGGACATAGTAGTGAGCAAAGCAAAGTTTCTGCTTTTCAGGAATTAACTAGTACAGGGTAATGAACAAAACGAATTAGCAAGAACAAACTTCCTTCATATTTTAATACTATGAGGAAAACAGAACAAAGGTGTTTTATAAATATTTATTTTCATTTCATAAACTGCAGGGAAAGAACCATGGGGAAAAATACAAAAGTAAATGCATAATGTAGCAAGTAAGTTTCCTAGAATAAAGGATCTGAACAGGATGCTCTCTGAAAACACGGGAATACGTTATGTATACTTCAGTTCTCACTGCTAGTTTATTTAAGAATAAACTTAATGCAAGGAAAGCATGAGTTATAAATTCAAATGACTCATCAAGATCAGTTATTAGATCTTTATTCCTTCAGCCCAGACAGCAAATAAATACATGGATTTATTTTCAGCAGTTTGGCACTCTCTCTCAGTTAGTAGATACAAGTTAGGGAAAAATTACTGGAAGCTACCCATTTGAACAATAGTAGCAGAGAAGGCAATAAAAGCAAATAAGAGGGGCGCCCGGGTGGCTCAGTTGGTTAAGCATCTGACTTCGGCTCAGGTCATGATGTCACAGTTCGTGGGTTTGAGCCCTGTGTCGAGCTCTGTGCTGACTGCCAGCTCAGAGCCTGGAGCCTGTTTCGGATTCTGTGTCTCCCTCTCTCTCTGACTCTCCTCTGCTTGCTCTCTCTCTCAGAAATAAATAAAAAACATTAAAAATTAAAAAAAAAAAAAAAGAAAGAAAGCAAATAAGATGCTGTAGTAGCCTGGCTGCCATGGCCCTGGATCCCTGCTTCTTATTTTATTTAATTACTTTTCTGGCCCTCTGAAGCTCTGAAGCTTGATTCATTGATTCTGGGCTCATAACATATTCCACTAATTCTCCTTTTGCTTAAGCTGGCCATTTAAGAAATCTCTTTTGACTGCAATTAAGAACTTTAAGTGGAACAAATATGACTTTTAACTTTTTCCTCAGTAACTACCACAGAGTAAGTTCTTTGTTAGCACAAAGGCCATGAGAAACATGGACTAAAAAAACAGGCACTTAGACTCATGCCTTTCTTCAATTAGTCATTCATTCACATAACATTTAAGAAATATTAAATGTACAAAGCACTGCACTAAGCTTATGGGAGGGTGGGAGACAACACTAACATCTGTGAAATATGAGCAAAGCACCTGGATACCTTGGTTGATCTTCAGGCCCCTGAACTCACCAATGGTAGATGACCAATGTTTGCATATGGTGTTTTACTTGGTTGGTATTCCTTCGCTATTCATTTATTTTCTTATACATAATAATGTTTTCTACCATTTCGTTTTGAAATTCCTCATTTTTTTCAATGATAGGATATATTAAGTGGTGCCTAGCGGTAATATGATATATTTGCTGCTTCTTGCCCTTCACAGCAGTAGTATTTGCCTGAAAATAAGTAAATGCTTTGTGCAACTAGGCTGTGTTCATGCAGACACACGGTGTTCAATAAACTAAAATTGTGAATCATGCAAACATTAAAATAAAACATGATTTGGTCTATTATGGTTCCCCACATTGGCTTTGCCTCTGTGGGCAGGGCAACTCTAAAAAGCAATGCCATAGAAAAGAAGGAATTAACCAGGAATGAGGAAGGATGGCATTTTAGGCAGAACAAAGACCATGTGTAGCAACACAAGCGGCAAGGTGGCTTGAGGGCCTAGAAGGATCTGAAGAGTTTACCTTACTTGGAGAGAGTAACAGGGTGCATCTGGTAAAAAGAAAAATAAGTGAAGCTAAAGAGATATGCAGATGCCATATATTGAAGAACTTTTCACGCTAAAAAGGCTGAAGCTCAAGTACATACAAGCAATTTATTCAGTTCGTATCCTCCTGCTACTGCTTGCTTTGAGAACTTAAGGAAGGCTCTTTCCTTCTTTCACACAATACTGCAGGCCTTTTATGGTCATGAATACACAATTTGATCTGTTGCCATTGAGAGAAAAAAGTGAGGGGTGGAGATCTGACACCCACTGAACACACACACACACACACACACACACACACACACACCATGCATGCACGCGCAGACACAATGGGCTTGAACTTTCTGCCCTAATTGAGAACAGCTTAGTCTTCATGCACTACACAATCAACTCCTCAACCATCACCACTAGGAATTGGGCATTCCTTTAGATACCCCTTGAGAGTTATTTCATGAAGTTTTGACATCAGAACTTTAAAGAGATTTAAAAAATGTTCACTTACGGAGCAAAGAGAGAAAATGGCGATGGAGTGATGAACAGTGTTGGCAGATAAAAAAAAAAAAGTCCTCAATAAGCACCAGCATATTTTAGTAATGAAAATCAATTTTAAATCACAATGACCTTTGCAGTCCAATAGCTGAGATGTTTTCTTTTTGAAGAAGTATAGTTCCATGTGATTTTTCCTGTTTAGGTATTTAATGCGAGGTGTAGGTTTCCACGGACGGGTGCTGATAGCTAGGACTGTGGTGGCAAGGGAAGTTTCCAGACCAGCACAGCACACTCTGAACTTCCCAGGTACAGGTTGGCATATTTTGTGTATGGACTATTTTTACAGACAGATTCTTCTAGCTGACTGTACCCTGGATTTCTAGCTTCCCGTTTCATTTAAGGACCTAAGATCGCTAATGGGATATATTTTTTTAACAGAGGCAGCAGCAGCAGCAGCAGCAGGCAAGAAGAGATAGAAACAAATGACAACCTTCTTTTTAACTCCCCTTAGTTATCTCTTAGTCTCTGGTGGAGTGCTTGTTCTTCACTACCTTATCCAAGTGGCAAACCCAAGGTTTCAAGCTTGCAATTTAAAAAAAATTCAAACATTCTCCCAGGAAGGAGATTATCATTCTCCCTGATATTAACAGGGCAGAGCTTTCTATAACGATAGTGCCCTTAAGCAGCCTTTAATATTTAATGATGGTATCATAGAGGTATTGACCTGAGAGTGAACAATAAATTATGAAAACACCCAGCAGCTCATATCAGATGAATCAGAACAATTGATTTTCTTTTTAAACATGAGCTCACCATGGGAAGTATTTTAATATGGCAGAAACAGGGCCAAGAAGCTTAGGTTTAGAATGAATGAGGCATGGAAGATGAATTGCAAGACAAGGTGCTATTTATGGGGCATATAAGAAGCAAGTGTGTAGAGAGGTGGGAGGAAGCAGGGTGACTTGTTGAAATATGGTGCCCCATGAGGGTACATTGATATACGATCCAGAGAAACCACAGAAGATGCTGAGAAGGAACTGCGATTTACAGAGCCAGTCTCACCAAAGACCAGATATTAAGTACACATGATATTTTTGTGACATCTCTTCATTATAGTTTAATATTAAACCTGTCAGCCCTCTTAGTCAGGGACAGCTCTTACACCATTTATTGTAGGATCCATTATGGCAGAATCACCAGCATAATAGTCGGGAAGGACTGGAGGCAGTTATTGCAGATGCCTCTGCAAAAGCCAAGGCTGGCACAGAATAGATGACTTCACTTTGAATGAAGTACCAATTACTAAAGAAAAGTAGGCATTAAACATAACTGAAGTTCCTGAGGACAGGACAACCATAAAGTGATGAATGGTTAGGAGTGGATTTAATATTGTTCCCTAGGTGCAATACAAAATAATTTGTCAATCACCAGTAGAATGAAGGTGGGCATTAGGGAAGGCAATTGCTGGCATCCATCTTATCTTTTCATTTGTTATTAAAATGAATCATGAGAGTTACTCTTCCTGCTCATATTTTCCAAGCAGTTTGCTTATTAATATTAGCAAATCTTTCTTTACTGATATTTTGAATAAAATGCTTTGGAAGGAAGGCATTGGGCTTAACATAGGTTTTGCTTAGACCTATATTGTCAGTATTTAAGATCTATCATTATCCCTCTAAATTTCCTCGGTTTCTTTTAAGAATGTATGTTATTCTACATACACACATATAGGTATACACACAAACACACACACTCAAATACAGTCCTCTCCCACTCCACTAGATTAGATGATTTCCTTTTGTAGATGGCAAAAACAGAGCACAAAATGGGAAAGAATGATCTAAGGCCAGATACTCTTTTAAAAACCTAACAAGAACAAGAATGCCAGAATTAAACATAAAACCGACTATTAATCTGCCTTGCTGTTCAGCTAGCTCTTGCCAGTGATAATATTTTACCCATTGTTTATTTTGTGTACTTTTGCAATGTTTACATGCTAGTGATCATCCCTTTCCCATCATATAAGAAAAGGCCCTGTATAAAGTAGAACCGGAAAAGATTGAATGGTATGCTATGGGGGCTTTATAACACATTTCATTGTGCATGTTTCCTTGCTTACAGTACAGATTTTTGCAGATATTGCTTTTACCCTTCATCAGTCCTTATTTCTATGCTGGAACTTCTCTGACTAGTAATGAGGAATTTTGTCCTGATGCCTACCTTTATTGCTTTGTAGGTTAGTGCCTGCCATTCCAGAGGAAATAAAGCATGAAGCAAGGCACATGTGGTGTGTGCTGCTTAGGCACATTGCCAATGTATACTGAATAGTTAAGGAAGAAAAAAAGTATGAGTGGTATTTACCAAATCATTTCCTCTTCCTCCCTCCCAATGTCTTAGGCACCAAACGTTTTTGATGTTTTCTTTTTATGGTGCTTTATCCTTCTCTTCCTTTCTGTTTCTGTGCCCACCATCTCAACTCAAACATTCATCCACTCACACAATTACTGAAATATGTGCTGAGGGATCCCCCACAACAGCCTGAGGTTTCCTCTGCCTCAAAAATTATACATGAATAGTCATAGTTATTTTACTAATACACTGCTCTCACAAACACCTCCAACTCCACATCCCTACTCAGTTGCCCTTGATGGTTCCCTAAAATTAAACAAAACCAAAAAAATCATAAGCTTGAGTTTAAAAGGTCTCTCTTATTTCTCCAATATTTCTTCTTTCAGTATACCCCAACAAGAAATCACTGCTGCAGCTAAGCCTTTCATTCATTGTTCCACAACTAGATCAACCCATAATTCTAAGCACTTGGGTGGCATCCCCCCCTCTCTTGTTCCCTAAGTTCTCTCCCCTGCAAACCCAGCCACAGCTTCAGCTCTCCTAACAGGGCCAAGTTTCTCTGCTGAATTCCTGCACAGCCTCCTCCCCTCAGACACAGACTCAGACAGCCAACTCATGCTTGGTACGCGTCTCAAACTTGCACTGTCCAAAGCGCAGCTCTGTGTGTTCTCTTCTGCCATCACCAGCTCTGTTTTCGCCCTTTCCTGGCCCCAGAAGTGGCAACACCATCTATCTGGTATTAGACAGGGTCCCATTTGCCCTCATTTCTCACATTGGATTCGTTTACAGTCCTATTCAGTTCTACTTCCAAAATACATTTCACATCTTTCAACTTGTCTTTATATTTGTTGCTGTCACTAACAGCACGGGCCACCATCACTTGGAATCTGCAGGAGTGCCCTAAAATGCCCGTGCCCCACTCAAATATATTCCCCATCATACAGCCACAAAAACAAACAGACACATAAACTAACAAATATCAGATCCTTTTCCTCCCCTGTTTGAAATTTTCCATTCCTTTCCTTTCCATGACCTGTAGTAGGCTCAGCATGACAAAGTCCATCTCTAAACTCATCTTGGCCTACTGTCCCCATGACATGTTATTTTTATAGCCACATTAGACTTCTGGTAATTCCTAGATACACCAATTTAGGCTCTTTATGCTTGAAGCTACCTCTTATCTCGGTAAGTCTGTTTTTCTTGGCTGGCTGCTCCTTCTCTTTCAGAACTCAGTTTAAACTTCAGAGAGGCCTTTATTAACTACCCGAAATAATGTAGGCTACCACCCCATTATTTTCTATCAGAAAGTTTATTTCCTTCATAGCACTTACTACAATCTCTACTTATTTGGACATTTATTTATTTACTCAATAGTGTAGCCTTTTGTTTTTTTCCTAATCATCTGTCACCAGCACTGGAATATAAGTGCAGTAAGGTCAAGGACGAGGTCTGCCTGTTTATCTTTGTATTTCTAGCCCTTAGCACTGTGCCTGGCAATCTTAGATGCTCATTAAGTATTAGTTAAATGAATGAACATTACTCTTTGGGCACAGATTATTATCCACTTCTTAGTGATATTATTTATCATTGTTGTAGAGTTTGTCTTGTAACATTTACTTCCTTTATAACATTCTAAGAAAGTATCCTACACATACTAGGACTTCAATGTATTTTTAAAAATTTTCCTGATAATAACAAAATAGGAACTTTGAAATGTCAAGTTAAGTGTATAGAGGGTGGGGAGTATAATTACGATTGTTAGAAAATAGCTTATTACTACTTGAATAAAATCTAAATGGTGTTGGGTACTTTGAGTAAGACTTTTAGTATAGCCCTGCCAAAGAAAACAGTACAGTCATGTAGGAGAACTGAATCAGCCATGTGAAATTTGGTAGAGATTTATCTTAAATTCAGCCTATCATAAGAAAAACAGGATTAATTTCCTATAGCTTGGTAAAGACATCTATACAAAAACCTTGAGACCAAACTTAGGATGGACAGGTAATTTTCTGAAAGGAAGGAAAATTAGATTTTTTTTTTTGGATGAATACACACAAACTATAAGCTTGGGCTGGGGGATTCAGGGTAAATGATAAGATGAGAAGGGAGAAGTCTTTCTGAAGTAAGTCTACTGAGGCACATATGTCTAAATGAGCCTTCATTTGCCATGAATAGGAGCAGTAAGAAGTGCATAGAAATGTAAACCAGATAGGGCAAATTTGCAATTTTCTTCTTTGAGTATGCTTTTTATGTGTTAGAGGCATAGAGCTCTGTCTGGAATTTTTAAATGAATGTCTTCAAAATAAATCATTGCTAATAACATCCTGAGAATGCACATACATTTGAAATGAATAAGCTCTGTCACTCTGAGAGAATGAGTTCCATATGCTGCTGTCATCTATTCCTCCTTCATGTGGTGCCATAGCCCCGTGAGCAAATGGTCCTAATTCCCATCCAACACTCATTAGGAGGCACTTCATACTTCCTGTGATGTAGATGGAGAAATGACTTGATGAAGTTTGCTGATAGCTCTTGGAGAACTTTTTTCCTTGGCTTTCTTATTGGGATGCGTCTCAGAATGCTTATTTATCTCTTTGCAGTGCTATTTGACATCATTTTATTAATAAAAAGCTTTTAAAACTAATTTTTGATTTTCTAAGTTAAGAATTATGATGGCCAAAGTAAATCTTAAGATTTCATGAGTTAGCAGGTGAGGTGAAATCATTTGTTCACAAAGAAATCTGGAATATCGAGGTCAAGATGTATACAAATAGAAGGGACTATCCATTTCAATTAAGATGATTTATATTTAAAACTGCTTCCAATTGGATTCTCTTGTAGAAGGCATTTCTAATCCCTTCAAAAGATTATTGGATTATTGAATGTTAAATGTTCCTTAAATTGTTATTACTTATATTTATTGGTGACCTATTCCCTGTATATTTCTAAAGATTTTGAATAATTTGTATTGGAAAACAAGACAATAAAAGGAAAAACAGAAAAAAAAATCAGTTAAAATGCGCAGAGAAATGAATGTAGTTGCTGGAAACCTATTTTAAAGTGTGCCTCACTCTATGTTGATTGGTGGCAATATTAATTTTTTAAAATTTTCTTTAACGTTTCTTCATTTTTGAGACAAAGACAGAGCATGAGTAGGGGTGGGGCAGAGAGAGACACACACACACAGAATCCAAAGCGGGCTTCAGGCTCTGAGCTCTTAGCACTGAGCCTGATGTGGGGCTTCAACTCATGAACAGATCATGACCTGAGTTGACATCCGATGCTTAACTGACTGAGCCACCAGGTGCCCTGGTGGCAATATTAATTTGATGAAAAAATCCACATACAACATTAAGCATCAAATACCATAATAGAAAGAAAAAAAGTAACTGAGGTGCCAAGCTGTTAAATCACTTGTCTAAACACATTCAATCTCTCAGTGACAGAGCCAGAGCCACAGTTCTTCAGGAATAACTTCTGGAATAGCTACTCATGATTCAGAAGTGCTTCACCAAATAAGAATTCCTAAAGACTCCCAACTTAAGGGGGAAAAAAAGAAAGAAAGGAAGAAAGACAGAAAAAGAAAAAGAAACCTCTTAATGCCTGCAAGGCATTGCTTTGGGTTATCTTGTCAATGTTTTTATGTAGTTTCTATGTTGTTTTTTTTTCCCCCTACATGAACAAGTTCGCCTGTGGTTCTTGGACAGTTAGCAAGATTCAACGCAAAGGTCTTTTGCTCCTGTTTTTCAATTTGTTTTCAGGAGAATAAATAATTAGCATATTTAAATGAATGCAAATCCTATGTGGTTTCTGTGCTGAAATCAATAGTTAGAAAAATTTCAGCTTTCGATGAGCTGGTCTGTTTGCCTCTCTCGATGCACTGCCCACCAGTCCCATCCAGCTGTCTGCTCTAGTGGGCAGAACTGCGATGACCACCTCCACACCTCCCTTTCCCTACGCCTTTCGGTTAAAGTTGGCCCTTGGAGAATCTAACCAAGGCATAGGGCTGAAGGAGGAGAATAGGGGCCGAGGATCTATTGCCCTGACTCCTTCACTATAGGTGGAAGGAAGGGTGGGTTGCCTCTGACTGGCTGCATCCTGGGAGACGACACAACTCTACAGTGCCCAGCCTAGGGTGGTGCCCTTGTGGCTTTCTTCTGTCTGCCCATGCCGTTGAGAGTAGTTTTTTTACTAACCCCTCCATGGATTACCCTAATCTGTTTGCATTGTTTCCTGCTGGGATCCTGATGTAACTTCATCTGAGTGGTTCATACTGTATGTGAATTTTAGTCAGAAAAATGTCCTTACATCTGGACTCTGCTGCATGCTTCATGGGTATTTGGACAAATCACTTAACCTTTATTTTCAAAGTGGAATTTAAATTGATTTAGGAGGACTAAACAGGGGGATTAAATGAAATAATTTATGTTTATGGAAGGCACCTGGCACATAGCAGTCATTTTTCATTTTAAAAAATCCTAATACTGATCACAGAGCTCTATATTCTTCTAAAATGTCATTGCTATCTGTATGCTGTGTGCTCCATCTTTAACACATACAGCAATTTGGACTTCATTATTATGGACTCTACTGAATTTACAACCGATGTCAGAATTAAGAGAACATCAGACCCATGTTTATTAGCCAAATAGCTAATGTCAAAAATATTTGGCTTTTCAGTCAGCAAGGAATGGGAGTTGGTGACAGAACTATAGTCAATCTGGGAATAAGCAATAAACATATGATTTTCTTTTTATAATTTTATTTGTTGATGGGACATCCTCTTTTCCTAAAATAGCACAGGCTATTTAGATTACTTAATGAATTACTCTGTGCTTTTTTTGAAAGGAAAAAAATGGAAACATAACAGTGACAAGAAGTTTCAGCTTTCCTTCTTTTTTAGAATCCTATTTTTATATTCAACTCTCAAGCCTCAGTGCTATTTTTATCAGGCAGTAGTTATCTAGGTGATCTAAAACTTCTATATTTAATTCCTTAAAAGTTTTCTATTCTATAATGGATATTATGAGGTATAGCAGCCAAAGATAACCCCTCCGCAGAGGTCATATTCAACTTGGAAGTGTGTGGCCTGGTATGAGCATAGACATGGTGATTAATGTTCATATGGGTAGGATGAAGTTGGTTTCTATGTTGTGATCCCATTTTAATCTTGCTAGCTTGTAACTGGGAAATCTCAATGGTAAGGCATCTACATTTTCCCCATTGAATGTGTTAAAGAAGGATACAGTGTCCATTTGGGGATATTGCGAAACTGGGATACATACTAAGGGAGAAGACAAAATTATAAGTTATAGGTGAAGGGTATGAGTTGTGTGAAGCTGAAATAGCACTTACATTTAATTTTTAAAACTTAATGAAAAATCTCTGAAAAACATTTTTTTAAAAAAGTCAGCCATATACTGAGCACCCAGATCTTGGTTTTCAACACTCTTCTCCAATAAGTAACTAGGGCTCCTCAGAGAGATGGCTGATTCTGGGACTGACTCAGGAAATACACAAATTGAGTCTAGGGCATTTTGTAGTGCCAGAGGGTAAGGAAATGCTATTAAAACAAAAACACAATTATGGGGATACATCAAAGGGACAAACTACCAAACTGAAAGAGTTCCCAGTAGATGAAGCTAAAAGAGTTTGAGCAAGAAAATAAAGTAGTATTGGGTTATAATCCAAACTATAAAATAAATATCTGAATTATTACTGATGTAAATAAATTATTGAACTTATATATAACTTTAGAGGAGAAAACTCAAATCTGTAATGAAGAAATAATTTATGTAGTTACTTTGCCTCAAGGAGGTGGAACATAACTCCCTACTCCTTAAATATGAACTAAGATTAGTAGCTTCCTTACAAGGAGTACAGAAAAAAAGGTAAAAACAAGAATACATTTAGAAAGGAGAAACCTGACAAATACTACCTCAATCATCTTATCAACATTAATATCAACAGTGATAAGTCATGTTAATAGTATATACCTTTATTATGATATGATGAAGCAGGCACATCATCTCTGTGGTCTTTCTCCCAAAAGTCCATAATTCCTGTATAATCAAGAGTCAAACATCAGGGAAATTGAGGGACATTCTGCAAAATACCTAGCCAGTACATCTCAAAACTTTCAAAGTCATAAAACACAAGCAAAATATTAGATACTAACATATAAGAGAGGCCAAAGGAGACAGTAGTGACTAGATGTAATGTAGTATCCTGGATAGAATCTGGAACAGAAAACAGTGAGATAAAAACTAAGGAAATCCAGGGGCACCTGGGTGGCTCAGTCAGTTGAGTGTCCAACTTCAGCTCAGGTCAAAATCTCACTGTTCTTGGGTTCAAGCCCTGCATCAGGCTCTGTGCTGACAGCTCAGAGCCTGGAGCCTGCTTGGGATTCTGTGTCTCCCTCTCTCTCTGTGCCTCCCTCCACTCCCACCTGTGCTCTGTCTCTCTCTCTCTCAAAAATAAATAAACATAAATTTTTTTAAAAAATTAAGGAAATCTGAATGAAGTATGAGCTTTAATTAATAATAATGTATCAATATTGGTTTATTAGTTACAAAAACATATCATATTAATATAATGCTAATGTAAGATATTAATAATAAGGAACAGGATGTAGCTATATGGGAACTCTGTGCTAAGTAATTTTTCTGTAAATCTTAAACTATTCCAAAATTAAAAGTTGGTTTTTTTAATCAGTCATATCTGATCACTCTAAAAGAGAGTGCAACTTTTCATTTTTGTTTATCTTCTAAATGTTGCCAGGGTACTTTTTCTAAATACAATTATGATGTTAAATGCTTGTTTGAATATCAGCTACTATCTACTCCTATGGATGGTCCTTTACCAATCCAATTGGCCTCTACAGATCTCTCCCTTCCCTTAAGGTCTATCAGTATTGCATTTGTCAGCAAATATGAAAACATTTTACCACAATGCTCAAAATAATAAGGGTTTATATTTCTGACTCACAAGAAAATGAGAGGTAGGTGGTTATTAATGGTGTTTCAGTGGCCTTTCACGTTCAGGCTGATGTCTCTGAGATTGTCCTACCTTTTCCCCATGAATACAAAATCGCTGCTGCAGCCTGAAGCAGGGAAAGAGGGAGATAGGGATAAGAGCCATATTTTTCCTCTTTTTAGTGCATTGCTTCAGAGGCCCTACTTATTCAGTCACTAAGAAAAGTTCCGCAAGGATGTAGGGGGCTCGGGAGTGGTTATATCCAGCCCTCAGCATCTGTCATTCCAAGAATTTAATGTGATTATATTAGTCTTATTGTTCTTTGCAGGGAACTCCCATATTTCACCTACATTTGCTCTAACTCCAAGGTATCGTGAAGCAACGATGCTTCTAGCCACATTTGACTGGTGTCTATCATAATCATCTAACTCTAAATCCCTACAGTCCTGTTCTGGGGAGAAAACCAAAAACATGTGAAGCTAAGAAACTTTAAGCTCACCAGTCTGATACCTACTTAAACTTAATAAAGGAGCGCATTTTTCACACTGGTTTAAAGAAAAGGAAATGCTTTTATTTTTCCCATGTGTTCCCATAAATCATCTTGTTTTCTCTTATGGATTAATAGAAGCATACTGTTAAAGGAGCTAATTATTTTGGATTTGTGGGAACTGTTTTCTGAAGTTGAAGTTGAGGCTTATATCAGAGATACATTTTATTAAAGGAACTTTTTTTTTTTTAAAGATTCAGGACAGAATAGTTAAAATTGGAATTCTTTAGAACAGTCCTGGAGGTCTATTCATTATACAGATGGCATAAAAATGAAGAGCTTACTTAAGCATCCACTGTATCTGGATTTGAATCCCTGTTCTACCAGTGCTGTGACTTTGCACCTATGACTGGTGTCTCAATATTTGTGCGCCTTAATTTCATCACCTGAAAAATGTGGATGATAAAAATAGTAACCACCTAAGATATTGTATGAATCAAACTAATGCATGTAGAACTCTTCTAAAGCACTTAATGAATGTTAGCTGTTATTATTCTCATTAGCATTAATGTCAGTATAAAAGAGGGGAATAAAAGTGCTGTTATTATTTCTATTATCATATACCACGTATAATTTACCAGTTTTCCTCTTTCATAACCTTAAATGTTTTCTACCAATTATGTTTAGAAATATGGAACTAATTCCTTCCTGTATTGTTAAGGGTTTTGATGTGTGTATGTCTATATTTTCTTTCAAAGGTGAAATTTAAGCAGTATATCTCATTTATTAGATATTTATTGATGTTGCTTTCCAGGAAGAAATGTAAGCCCAATTTTCTTTGCTGACTTTTCATCAGCCATCTGTCAAAGCTCTCCTTTGTGTCTGTGTATGACAGCATATTGTACATATTGCCTCACCACTTAGAGGTTAACTTTTTCAAAATTAAATTCTATTAATTAGTACAGAGTTTTTCCTTATCCATGAACTCACCCATTTAAGGGTGATGTGAACATATGAGTGTGTGGAGATGACACGTGTTTCATACATTGTGATAGATGTCTATAGGTCTTACCTAGTCTCTGAGTGCATTTAAAACCCACTTACATCATTTAATAATACTTAATGAGTTTTCAGTGTTCCTTTCCTTTGATATTAGGTATATATAGAGAAAATCTTTTTCAGACTACCCAGGGAGAGAAATTGGGTAAGGCAATGAAGGAATAATACTTCCCTTTGTTTTAAAGGTGGTAGTATGCTCTGTTTTATTGTTTACTGTTTCATGGGTTTACTTCCAGTTTCCTTGTACCGAATTGTACCTACTAAATGATACAATTGTACTTCTGTCTGCTGACCAGGGTAATGTTGAAATAAGAGGAGTAATTATCAAGTAGATATGAGATTAGACTTGTTATTCCCATTTATTCTCTCCTTTGAATAAAAATCTCTTACGTTAATTCCTGGTTGAGAGAAGAGGTATTGATTTTCTCACCTATTCTAGAGAATGTGTATGAATCTATTATACAGCCTTAGGTTTTTACTTCTACAAATGTTTTGAGTTACTCTCCGGGGGTTGTTGAGTTCCAGATTTTGAGGAACCTAAAGCTTTTAACTTCTGAATGTTTAGGAGAAAGAATACAAAATTATAAATAATAAATCAAATATTGTTTTAGAATGAGAAAGAATTCACAACAAATTAAAAATTCATGACAGCTGATAAATGCCCACAAGCATCACAAATCTAGAAATCTAACAAGATTTTTACTTATAAAGTGCCCAATGTACCTTCTTTCCTACCTTAATTGACTGAGCACTCTTGATCACTCTTTGTTTGAAAAGAATTTTGTAATATCACTTTCTACAGAAAGGATGAAAAGCAAACNCCTTTCCTTAAAGTATATATGTATTTAAATATATATATACATGTATATATACATATATTCCACTAACTCTAAATTAAATATATCCCCAAAACAACTTCCCGTTTTCTGATACCAAAAATGCGGTGATACCTTCAGCATTGGCTGACCCAAGGAAAGTGTGATGGTTGGTAAATTAGAATGGAAAGAGGGAATTTAATAGATTACGGCTAAAATATCTTACTTTGGGGAATTGCACAAAAATATATGACCATGTGAGCATACTGATATAGTCCCTCCAGGACCTTGGAAAAAGCCCATGTAACTGAAGAGCCTCAAAGCTTAAGCTCTATATATTTCATAATTAATTCCCCACGGCTTAAGGGACAAAGACATGATAGCACATTGACTCTTCCTTTCACCAACAAAGAGACACATTATGTTATCTGTGGAGTTTACTCTCTCTCCAAGACTCCTAATTATTGGATAACATTATTATGCTAAGATAACGATAAGAAGAAATTGTTTTCATTAAAAAATCATGACTATAACCAATATTTTAAAAAGTTTATTTGCTCTTTAAACTAGACATTTAACCAGGGTCTAGTGTGCACCACATATTAAGTCTAAATTGCCAATATACCCACAGGAAGAACTGTGAAAATATTCATGAATTATTTACTCCCGTACTTCAAACAGGCTGAATGAGCATTTGTTTTAATCTAATAGTTATGTTTTGATTATAGACTGATGACCTTGAACTTATGAAACTTTTCATCTTTCACAAACCCACTTGATTTCCTAAGTCTTGTATTTTATACCAGAGAGACAGAATCAATCAACATATTAATATAGAAATCACTCTCAGTCTTAAAACACATCTTAAACAAACTAAAATGAATCCATTGGAACTGAACTATCGTAGCCCCCCTTCATCCACCATTTCATCTTCTGTGGTTTTAATCACCACAAGTTAAGTACAATCCAAAAGCTGATCCTTCTGATATATGGTCAGAAGGTCAGTAGCAGCCTAACTCTACATCACGATGCATATGTCACTCATCTCACTTCATTTCATTACATAGATATTTTATCATCTCACAGTATCGTGAGAAGGGTGAGTACAGTAAAATAAGTTGTTTTGAGAGGGAAGAGAAAGCACACTCACATAACTTTTATTACAGTATGTTATAATTGTTCTATTTTATGATTAGTTATTGTTATTAATCTCTTGTGCCTAGTTTAGAAGTTAAACTTTGTCTGAGATATATATGTATAGAGAAAAACATAGCATACATAGGGTTCAGTACTACTGCATTCAGTTATCTACTGGGAGTCTTGGAACATATTCCCAGGGTATGGATACAGGTACTGTATCAAGAGGTAAATTCTTAATGGCCAATTTTTCTTCCCTGGTCGGAAGTCACAGTTAGCTGTGCATGTTATAGCTGACTGTAAAGAACCCTGTGCATGTAAAGGCTGTTGTTTATTATTGTTGCTTCCTTCTATTGTTGTCTACTCCTTCCTGGCCATATGAAGGAGCCGAGAGTAAGGACTTCCATATCAGATCATATTGCAAACTCTGGACTACTTACTGGCTGCGTCATTTATTTGGGGCAAATAAACTAATTTCTGAGCTTCAGCTTCCTCTTTGTAAATGGGAAATGTGCTTCATAGGAGAGCTGTAAGAATAATTTAGAGTAATAAAGTACCTGACTCTCCTTCTGACACATTATGACCATTTGATAACTGTTAGTTCTCTTATTATGAAAATTGAGCAGTTCTTGAAATTCCTAAATGAGACAGTACCAGAAGAAAGCACTTATATAGACTTTCAGCTCTATTCTTAAGGGTTTCAAAATTGCCAAGGTTTTCTTTTTGATTGTGAGAAAGCTTGTCCCTGATTCCTTCAAAAACATTAACATTCTGGGAAAACATTCTGGGAAACATTCTGGGAAAAAGTCATGTGTGACCCAAAACAACCGTTATGTCCCATCACTATAATTTCTCTATTTTACAATCACATGTGAGGAAGTTCATGTCAAAGAAACATGGCAGAAGGGACTGTATTTTTAAAATAACTTTATTTGTTAATAATACAAAAAATCTTAATATAAATGAAAGAAATGCATTTAATATGTGGAATTATTTTTCATAATCTTTAACATTTTATGAAAGTGATTATTTTGGTGACTTATCATGGAGGTAAGTTATCTCACAAAGGTAGAATACACATGCTGTATAAGCAACATACACCCAGGGCAAGGTCTATCAACAGGAGTAGGTATATCTATATGTTGTAAATAATCTTGCAATATTTCATGGTTTTTGGCCTACTTTTCATTATATTTGAGTAGATTGTTTCATTTTATAATTTACCTGATGGGATTGGGTTGTGCTCAAACTATCAGCATTGTCTTTAATCTTTGGTTTCTTTGAATGAAACTTTTAAGCTACCTGTCCATTACTATGTGAGGACTAGTTTCTTAACATTGATGTGCTAATCCATCACTTCATTAAACCATAAGCTGTAGTATATTTGATAAACTCAAAGCTCCAAAACAACTGTAAGATCTCTGTTCTCAATTCCTTTGCCTCGTTAAACTGTTCCTCTTCCCTTGAGTCTCCATTTTCAGAGAGCAAAACTGACCATCTAATGTATGCACTACGTGAAAGTGCCAGGGTCAGTCACATTTTGAACATCACTACTACCAGATGTCTTTATTTTCTTCTATGGAAATAATATAAAATCAAGTTGTAGTTGTATTTTCTTACAGAACCCAATGTGTTATCATGCTCAGCCCCTCTGACCATCAGCTTCAAATTTGATGAAGCACATATAACTTCAGTGGTATTTGGCATTCTCTAGGGCCTCCCTGTTAGTGCCCTTGGCTTACCACTGAATAATAAGCATGGTTTATGGAAATTCTTCTGGTACTGCTTTGGACAATAACTGTGTGTTTTTTCTTAAAAAAAAAAAAAAAAACTATTGATGGAGCACCTGGGTGGCTCAGTCAGTTGAGCATCTAATTCTTGATTTCATCTCAGGTCATAATCCCATGGTTGTGGGACTGAACTCCGCATGAGGCTGCATGCTGAGCCTAGAGCCTGCTTAGGATTCTTCTCCCTCCCTTCTCCTCTCCCCAACTTAAGCCTTGTGTGCTCTCTCTCTCTCTCTCTCTCTCTCTCTCTGTATCTCTCTCTCATGCAGACACACTCTCTCACATAAAAACTAAAACTAAAAATATTCATGATACTTGTTAAAGAATAGTAAGGCAGATTTTAGTCAGGAAGCTATCTTGATATATATGGAGACCACTGTAATGGGGGGACTTCAGCTGCAGCAACTTCTTACTTGACGTTTCCAGAGGCAAGGGAAACAAAAGTAAAAATTAACTATTGGGACCTCATCAAGAGAAAAACCTTCTGCACAGCGAAGGAAACAATCAGCAAAACTAAAAGACAACTGACAGAATGGGAGAAGATATTTGCAAATGACATATTGGATGAAGGGTTAGTATCCAAAACCTGTAAAGAACTTATTAAACTCAACACCCAGAAAACAAATAGTCCAGGGAAGAAATGAACAGAAGGCATTAACAGACACTTTTTGAAAGAAGACATCCAGATGGCTAACAGATGTATGAAAAGATGCTCAACATAATTCATCATCAGGGAAATACAAATCACAAGCACAATGAGATACCACTTCACATCTGTCAGAATGGCTAAAATTAACAATTCAGGCAACAACACATGTTGGTGAGGATGCGGAGAAAGAGGACCCCTTTTGCACTCCTGGCAGGAATGCAAACTGATGCAGCTACTCTGGGAAACAATATTGAGGTTGCTCAAAAAATTAAAAATAGAACTGTCCTATGACCTAGCAATTGCATTGGTAGGTATTTATCTAAAGGGCACAAAAATGCTGATTTGAAAGTGCACATGCACTCCAATATTTAAAGCAGTACTATCGACAATAGCCAAAGTATGGAAAGCCCAAATGTCCATCAACTGATGAATGGATAAAGAAGATGTGGTATATATGTATACAATGCAATATTACTCGGCAGTCAAAAAGTGATATCTTGCGATTTGCAACAATGTGAATGGAACTAAAATGTATTATGCTAAGTGAAATAAGTCACTCAGAGAACGACAAATACTAAATCATTTCACTCATATGTGGAATTTAAGAAACAAAGCAAATGAACATAGGGGAAGAGAAGCAAAAATAAGATAAAACCAGAGAGGAAGACAAACCATATGAGACTCTTAAGTACAGAGAACAAGCTGAGGGTTGCCAGCGGGGTTTTGGGTGGAGGGATGGGCTAAATGAGCGATGGGCATTAAGGAGAGCACTTGTTGGGATGAACGCTGGGTGTTGTATTTAAGTTCTATACCTGAAAAAATAAAATAAAGCAAAATAAAAGTAAAGAGTCTCAGAAGTCAGAAAAAAAAAAAAAGAGTAAAGGGGAATTGGGGTTAAACTAACCTAACAGGATTCTTGATGAAGGCAGATCAGGTGATCAGACATCACCTGAGGAATGGTGGAGGATGTGGAACTCCATCAGATATCATGGGTGGGGGAATTCTGGCTAAACTGAACAGGATTTGCTATTTGGACAATGCAGAGATGAACACAGAAGCTCAAAGTAGGATCTAGGGGTGCCTAAGTGAGTCAGTCAGTTGAGCATCCGTTGCTTTGTTTTGGCTCAGGTCATGATCTCACAGTCATGGGATCGAGTTCCACATTGGTCTCTGTGCTTAGTGTGGAGCCTATTTGGGATTTTCTCTCTCCCTCTCTCTGCCCCTCCTCTGCTCTCTCTCTCTCAATATAAATAGACTTTTAAAAAATGTACAAAAGTAGGACCTAGTTGAAAAGACAGTTCAGAAGAGCCTGACTAAAGTTTATCCAAAGAGAGATTCTTTGTTAGTTTGCAGCCAGTCTTCTATTCTTCACTGGACCTTTCCTTTCATCTATAAAAAGTTGACCTGTTTTTGAGGTTGGTATACTTTGTCAGCTACTATTTATTATTAGATTCAGTTTTCATGTAAATCTTCAGCTGCAGATGCTATTTCTTTGTTGTAACTATATCTGTATAATTGTCCATCATCTATTCTTTTGTTTTTTATGACTGTGTTACAAAATGTGGTAGCTCATTAAAAAAAGTGTTTGAAATATTTGTAGCCTGTTAGCTTGAGTAGATTTTTGTTGTTGTTTTGTATGTTTCCTTCTAACTGCAAATGTATTATTTAATGCAGGGTGATATAAAAAGAGTAAAAATGAGTGATGAGTATAGGTATTCAGTTTGAAATTAAAATTTAAGAACATAATGGCACATTTAATCCTATCTAAAATATAATAAAATAGAATAGGGACAAATTCTGGGAAAAGCTCTATGTTTAATAAAGATTTATGTTAGTATTTTATAAATTGTTAAAAAAAACTTATTAAATGTCCCCAAACAATACGAGGTTTAATGAATTTACATTTGCTAATAAAAACTTAGTCCGTGATTGTGAAAGCTAGCTAATATATAGAAAATAAAGTTTTAGGAATTGATAATTACTTAATTAAATATTAACTTCATGCATAACTCAGAATTTTAAACTCTTTTCAAATGTTAAAATGGTTAAGAAGTGCCTTACGTTTTGTAACTAGTTAAAATGGAACAGGAATACTTTCATAATCAAAGGAAAACATGTGCTCATATTATCTAGCTGAATTATTCCTGTATCTAGCAGATCCGTTACTTCAAGTGTTGCAAGAACTTAGAAAATTTTATTTTATCTCTTTAATTTCAAGTATGCCTCTATACAGGCAGATATCTATGGATGTGTGTTTTTCAAGCAGTGAAAAAAGTTTTTAAAGACCAAATTGCATCTTTTTGAGTTAAAAGTGGAGCACAGTATTCATTAGTATGAGGTAAATACTCTCAGGCAAAGATTTCAGGAAGACTATGTCCAGTTATTTTTAAAAAGGTAGCCACAACAATTGTACAGCCCACATTTATGTATACTACAGAAGAGATATCCAATTTTTAAAAGTATAATTAATATCAATTGCTAATAGTTCTATCATCTTTTAAGTTTGAGGGGGGAAATTCTGCATTAAGACCCCTATTAATAAATAGTAATTAGTGTTCATGAATAGATGAAAGTCAAGCCAGGCCCAAATAATATTTTCAGCCAATTGTGAAGTGACATTAAGATCTATTCATATTAAAAGGAGTCAGTATTTATGTTTTTTTAATCTTATCTTAGAATAAGATATGCAAGCCTTGTCATATCTGATCATCCATAATCCATTTGTTTCATCATAAAAGTCCAAAGTATTTGTTATTACAGAGCATCTTACTATTCTTGAAACTCCTCCAGTTATATACCTTAAGAGGTTAATAAAAAAGCAATTTTTAAGTGTTTCCTCCTTATCTCCAATATAACATTGCCATTTTCTGTGTAACCTTGAGTTTTTCTCCTTTGGCCAAGCTTTATGATCTAAGATGTCACCTTTGTGAAAGCATTGGAAAGACCATGTAAAAACATGGAATGAAAAATTGACATAGCACTCAATCTCCACTGAGCAATTCAACTGAATACAGTACCAAATGTTTCAGTGCTTGTTGAAATATTACAAAGGATTGGAATTTTATCTTGAAAAAAATACAGCACTTGTATATATTTTATAGGAATATACTGTGTCTAATAGTGAGGAAAGTACTTTATTAAGCTTCTTTTGAAGGAAACTTCAACACCATGATCTTCTTCTATGCATTTTCTCTAAGACAATAAAATCAGTAAAATTATGTTCCATGTACATTTCAGCTGTATTATGTTAATTTTGATGATTATTCTTTGGAATTTTTTTGTATTAAATAGAACAAGATACAATTTATTCCTGACCAATGCCTTACCTGCCTTTATCTGTCATTTTACAGGTCAAATTAGGAAAATGATTCTCTAGTTCCATCTGGTGAAAATAAAATATAGACTTTCA
Organism: Crocuta crocuta; assembly: GCF_008692635.1. NCBI lineage: Eukaryota > Metazoa > Chordata > Mammalia > Carnivora > Hyaenidae > Crocuta > Crocuta crocuta. The sequence continues at coordinate 4,217,167 of NW_027530183.1, read as the reverse complement.
ACACAGTATTTATTTTGGTTTGCTTTTATCTTCTTAAAGTTGTTAGTACCATTTCTTAGATTAAATTAGGTTTTCCTTCTTGTGAAACTATGAGCCATCAAAAATAAAAAGAATATGTTTTTCAAATATAAATGATAATTACAGTTGCAATAGCAATTGAAAAAAATAACAGAAAAATACTTGTGCTAAGGGTAATAACCAAAATAGCAAAAGAACATACTAAAATCAAATGATTTGTGGGGACAGCAGATTCGTATGTATTTCATTTAGTTTATAATTGTTAACCTCACCATGATGTTTGTTCATTTAAAAATAAAAAAACAGTAGAGGAAGACAGATTGTCCAGGAATTTTTACATGATTTATGCTAAGCTTCAGGTAAGTTTTCTTTCATCTTGAGTCTACATTACTTCATGGATTTTGATTTCAAAGAATTATCAAATTGGTCAGGTCTAACTATGGAAATCAGTGATACTGATTGTGCCTTCAAATCACCAAGCACATATTTACCACCTGAGAAAATAAACCCCATAGTTCTCAATGTCCTAAGCACCCTGAGCTTCTCTGCGGCTATGGATTCCAGTTCTCCAATAGAAGCCATACTGTCAGGTTCATGTTGTAGGTAATACAGTAACAAGCAGTACTCTACGGTAGCCCCTTTGCTTCTTATATGGCAGGCCTAAAGATCACTATATAACACAGTACAATGAAACTTTGGTTTGTGAAGATAATTCATTCCAGAAACATGCCTGTAATCTACAACACTTGTATATCAAAGCAAATTTCAAGAACCATTGACCCAGTTGTGATCATGTGACATTCAGCATCATGTACTACTTAGATTGCAAGACATCGCTTGTTTATCAAGTTAAAATTTATTAGGAATGTTTACTCGTCTTGCAGAACATTTGCAGAACAAGTTAACTCACAATCCAAGGTTTTACTATATATTATAAGCTAGTGTAGAAGGTTCATTTCTCCTTTCACTGTATGTACCAACTCCTGGTAGTTTCTTTTACTTTTTATTTTATTTTATTTTTTCCTTACATGTCAATAAATATATATGTATGTATAAATATTATATATTTTAAGGATTTTAAGAGCAGTTTTATATTTATAACAAAACTGACATGGAGGTAGAGATTCCCCATATACCTCCTACCCCACACGTGCATAGTCTACCATGGTATCAACATCACTCACCAGAATAGTGCATTTTTTACCAAGGACAACAAACTACATTGACAAGATGATTTCTTTCTTTCTTTCTTTCTTTCTTTCTTTCTTTCTTTCTTTCTTTCTTTCTTTCTTTCTTTCTTTCTTTCCTTCTTTCAATTTTTATGACAAGTGTAGTTTACATACAGTGTTATAATTAATTTCAGGTGCATAACATAGTGATTCAACAATTCTGTACATTACTCAGTGCTTATCATGATAAGTATAGCCACTATATGTCACCATATAACATTATTACATATTACAAATATGCATATATGTATTACAAATATTGCATATTACATATTGACTATATTCCCTCTGCTGTACTTTTAATCTCCATGGCTTATTTTATAACAGGAAGTTTGTACTTTTAATCCTTTTCACCTATTTTGCCCATCCCCCACCTCCCTCCCCAGGATAGTTTCTTCATCTGTGACCATGTACAATATATTCTGCTAAGCTGAAGTCTCTCCTATTTCACCAATTTGCTGAATAGTTTAATTCTGTGAAAACCAGAGTTGGGTGATGAGAAATGTTGGCATCCACCACATAAATATGGTGTCTTCTTCAATAATGATCGCCTCTCTCAAAAACGCACATTAATATCAGTCATGAGTGGGGAGTTAAGTTTATTTTACTAAATATAGGCAACATCTTAAATATTTTGGTCACTTCAGTCTTAGAAAACACTTTGAAAAGATTGTAGAAAAGATTGTAAACTTGGGCAAACAAAACACAAGGCTACAAATTTTAAAGGCCTATAATAAATTGTTGCAAAATTTAGTGCCTATTTTTTTACCCTTAAATATAATTCAAAATGGTTAAGTTTGGCAGTTTCACTTCACATTTGGGCCCAAATGAAAGGAATTATACGATTATTTTTCTGTAAAGACTTGAAGCCTTTCAAAATATCTTACATCTTCTGAAAAGTATGTAAGTGATCACCTAAATGATATGTAGTTGATAATTTAGTTTGCCAATTTTCTAAGGATAGATAAAAGTTTGATAATACCTTAAAATGGTGATTCTCAATCCACACTTACTAATAAAGTCTAAATTCTTCTGGAAGATTTCCTTGGATGTTGAAGTCACCATTGGATAGTGTAAATAAGAGAGAAGTAAGAGTTTGAACTAAGTTGAAATGGGAACTACAAAAGAAGAAAACTTAATGAGTCAAAATCAGGGACCTACGTTCATGAAAATAAATGTAAGGCCTCATAGGAAGATAAAATGTAGACAATCTAGACAGTCAAATAAGGATTGAAAGAGGAGCTAACAAAATATAATCATGTTCCAAATGTGTTTGATGAAGATGTAGGCATATGTTCTCAAATATACTTCATTCTACTATTTGGTAATTAATAAATGGATTTATTCATTTATTCAACAAATATATATGAAGCATCTACTATGAATTCTGGGATTATGATCATGAACCCCAAAAACTTTGTTCCATGCTCTGATGGATTATAAATTCTAATAAGAGAAACAGAAAATTAATTACTAATGTTAAATAACAAATTATTGGCCATGCTATGAATAAAATAAGCTGAATGCTATTCATAGGGAATAGTAAACATGGATAATGGCTCTTGAGAACTCACCTAATAATATTACCTATGTTTGTTGCATTTTTATATTCCTTAGTCATAGTGACTCCTCAGTAAAGGAGGAGTTTTAGATTGGAATTTGGAGTTTGATGGGAGATTTAAAAATCAGAAGATCCCATTTCACGGATTTTTATTCAGTGAATTTCTTAGTTAAGTCACGAATTTATGCTAGATTATCTTTTTTGCCCTCTGGTCAGGTTAGCAATGGAAAATCCATGGGCTGTGGAGCTAGACAGATTTGAGTTCCAAATCTATGTCTAGCAGTTGTTATTTCTGTCAGGAAAAACATTTAAGTTTATAGATTCTCAGTTTCCTTTTCTTTAAAATGTGCAAATATTATCAATATTTGATTATGATGAGAATTAGATGATAAAATATATGCATAGCTTTTAGTCTCTAATAGGTACTTAATCAATAGTCTTTTTCTCCCATTTTTCAATCTATGACTATGTTGATCATTAGACCTTCCTAGTAATTAAGATGACATCGTTAGAAGCTAGGAGATCTAACTCTCAGCTCTGCTACTTACTAGTTGTAGGACCTTAACCAGGTCATTAAGCCCTTTTATTCCCTTGTTTCTGATCTGTAATATGAGGAATAGGAACATAATCATCTCTGTGGTTCTTCTGTATTCTCTTTTTAAAATTCTGAATATTGAAATATTTGGCTGAAATGAACCGGAAAGGGGAAGGATAGAATTTTCAAATAGGAAAGATTTAATTATTAAAAAAATGTTTTGAACTTTTGTATTTTATACTTTAATAATTGTTAAAAATGGTTTGAGCACTTATTGTTTGCCAAGAACTTTGTGAACTGTTATAAGAAAGATAAGCAAGATGCAGTTCTTATCTACCTAGGACTCAGATTTAACACCTGGAAGTTTCTGCGAGGCAAAAACACATCCAGTAGGTGAAGACAGATATGGGGCCTGGCATAATTCCTACAACAGGAGACACACAAGGATCAGGAAGCAGTTACTACCTGCTTAGCGAGTCCATCAGGATGCAATGTCCATGGGATTCAGGAAGCATCTCACAAAGATGTTCCAAGAGAATGTATATAGTTACTAATAGATGGCTAGAAGGTAGTAACAGAGAATATAAAGGGACAATACCAGTGTTAAATGGCATGCCAGAATCAGCAAATCATTATCCAAATTCCAGAGATTGGTATGAAGTCCTAGAGTAAAACTAGAGTCTCCAATGAGAATCAAACAGGAACCAAAGCAAGATTCGCCTAGAGAAGACTGAAGCTTAGAGTGCTATGCAAGGCACAGCTCAGGACTGCCCTATACATGAAGCCCTTGCACTAGAGCTGTATTCTGGTAGAGGGGAAAATACCTTGCTGGATTGACCTAAACTGGTGGGGAAAGACATTGAGGATATTTGAATACTTCCTGCCATTGAGCACTAACTGCTCAAGCTGCTTAAATGTTCTGGGTCCAGCAAATCAGCAGGAATAGTTCTAGGAAACAAAGAGATTTAAAGATGGAGCAATGAGTGGGACTGTCACATGTCCTTTCCTAAGCTTATCATTGACTGTGAGGGCTCAGAGAACTCTGCATACAAAAGATTTGATAAAGATCATTGGAAATTTGCAAGAAGGGAATCTTCGAGGAGGGCACATATGGCTGAAAGGGTTTATGAACAGGATTTGAAAAGATGGAGAGCATTTTTATAGGTTTTTGTGGTTTTCAACTTTGGCTGAATAGTGAAATAAACTGGATCATCTGGATTGCTTATAAAACGTGTTATAGTATATTTCCCCTTGTTTTTTGGTGATTTTAAAATGCAACCAAGGTTGAAATAACACTGTAACAGAAGATTATTTCAACCAGTGGGAATGCCATGAGCAAAGACCCAAACACAAAGAACAGAGCTTATTCATGGGCCAGAGTCATCTAGTTTTGCTGGTGCAGATTCTAGGGTGCACTTGCTGAAGTGTTATTGATGGAAGGAAAATAATACATCATTATACCAATAAAGAGGTCCAATGACAAAGCCTTGAGAACTAGCTAAACTAGGAGAAATGAAGAAACCAAGACAGTAGTAGGACTGGGAGCCAAGGATGGTGAGATTTTCCAGAGAAATAACAACGCAACATAGTGAAAAACCCAAACACATAAATAGACAGAAGTCAGGAAAATGTAACACAAGTTGGGAAACCTTGCAATCTTTATTTTTACCTGCATTTTGTTCTCATATGATTATTAAGTATACTAAAACTGCTCGTTCTAGGTTTATTTCATGCTGATCTATAGTTTTTCATGCATATTTAAGTGAAAAATACTCTATGCCTCAATATGTTTATTTATAAAGTAGAGATTTAAAGTCTTTGCCCACTTAAAACTTTTGTGGTTGTTTTGAAGCCATGTATGTGAAAGATTTATTTATGTCATCTCTTCTTACAAAAAGTAAAAAAAGTGGTTAACTCTTGAGTGAGAATATATAGGTTAGGTCATAATTGATAATAACACAAAACTTGAGTATTCATTTCCTTAACATTGTCAACTTCCCTAATCATTACTTAGTGAATTGGCAATTCCAATTTATTTTCTACAGCCCTTTCTCAAAGATGTTTTGCTCAAACGTTCTCAAACAAATCCTTTTTAGGCAGTATCTGATCTTAGAAGATTCCAATTCATTCAAACAAGAAGATGCTGAAAAGTTAATGAGGGAAAAAAACATTGTGCCTATTTTGACTTTAAAGACTCTGGGACAGTAAGCCACTTCAAAGCCTGTCTTTTAATCTTCTCATTGTTGAGCCCTTTGTTGTAAGGGGACAAGGGGGTGTGATTTTTATCCCTGTAATCAGTTTCTGTCAAGACAAGCTTTCTAAACATTTGTTAAGGGGGAGTTACAGAAGTATTATTTGTGGTCACTAGTCTCTCACCCTTAGCTGATAAAAGGAGATGAGTGTCAAGTCAGCAAACCCCCAGTCTGGGGTGGGTAGCTTTCCTCTGGAGGTCTAGATACTAACTCACTTTCCACAAACACACCTATAATGAAGGAAGATTGAATTTGAAATTGTCAAGTTGTGGAATATTTTCCTTTCTTCTAGAAGATATGGAAGGTAAAAATCATTGATATTTTTCCCCTTATTAGAAATACTCTGAAGCTTTGCTAAACAAATCTTGGGGATGGAGTTGGGAGTTAAGAATGCAGAGAGAGAGATCATTGCAGCAACTCAAATTGTTATATTAAGTTTGTTATTTCAGTTTACCATTGGCTTCTTTCACAAATAAATTGTGCACATAAATACAATCTTCAGAATGTGCTACTTTCTACGCACAGTTAAATGTGGAGAAAATGGGTTTGAAAATTGTAAAATTCCATGGGTTCTTTATGTTTTTCAAGAAACACAAAGAAATCCCAAGAGTGGTCTGAAATTACCACGTAAAAGCAAAGAGGGGAAAAAGTGAGGCTTGAGGGTACTTTTCTTATCTAAGGCCAATAGCTTTCTTCAGTGTTCAGATTTATTCATATTACCCAACACATTTTAGGAAGACATCTTAGGATTTGGGTTCTTTGTGGCACATATTAGATGCATTATGACTCCTTTTGTAGAGTTTAATGTTTGTATATGTGGTCTTGATTATAGTGTTTTAAGTTAAGGGCTATATAACTCTCTTGGCCTTTTAGTTTTATAATCCACGTGGACAGCCTAATATAGGCTTACATTTGCTCCTGGAAACTTCGTGCCTATTTATAGATTTTTTTAAAATATGTGTTTTATTTGTACTCCTATTTAACTGTGCTCTTCAAGGACCAATTTTACAAAATTCTAATTGATAGTACTTTTCCTGTAGAAACCTAGAAATAATTATTAACTCCTGCCCAGCTTGGGGGTTTTATTAACTTTCTCAGAGATGATAATGCATTTTCAGAATTTTCTAGATCATCTTTTTGGAATTTTGTTCAGTTTCTCTAAAATATAAGAATTTGAAATATAACAAAAACATTGATTATACACTATATGGTTTAAGTTGTAAAATAAAAGACCATACTATGAATTTTCTATTCCTACTTATACATTTTCAAGTTATCTCTAATACATTGGGGAAACAGTTTTTCTTGACCCTTCCACAGGCTTCCAAATATTTGATAATCTCTCATGTGTAAAACCATATAGAAAACTAAAATGGTGCAGTTTTATGGTTAGTAGAGGGATCATTTCTCTTAACATCTGAGATCCTTAATTGTCTAAAGTTAGAGTTAGGGTAAAAATGTCAGTTGATATTTTATCAATTGTCTTTTATGCCTAACGAGAGCAAGATGCTGAATAATTGATCCACTGCCTAGAATAAGAATCCCTAACTTAGGGAAATTTGAAATGGGGTGTTATAATCAATTTCATTCTGCTACTAGTCCAACAAATTAAAGGTAAATATTAATCAGAGTCACAACATCACTATTTTAGTGCTGTAGAGAATTTTAAATCATCTTATGCTATTTCAAAACACCTTAGGTTAGGTGTTAGGTTCAGATTTATTTTTAATTTAGCAGCTCTGAACTCGGAACTAATTCAATGTTTAAGGGACAAAGATACTCTTTAGCAAATGACATTTTTAGCAAAAATTAATGATTATCATTGCCCATTATCTAACAACATAACTTATTTGTTTACATAACTTATTTATTACAATATAGTAAATTTCACAGAACCATCATAAAATAGTTTTACTAAGTGAAATAGAAATTATAGCTTGGGTTGCCTAAGTGATTCATATACGACAGTGAACTGCTCCATGGATAGAGAAAATAAAACTTCCATTTTTAGTTATCATACTGACTCCAGATTAACATTCTTATGACATGTAAAAGTGGGCACTTTATAGATAAACAATCAGTGCTCAGAAGATGGTCCTGTAAGTATGAAGCTTTATCATTATAGACTGAACTTATGCGTTTTTTCTAAAATCATTGCTAAAATACAGTCTTACTCAGACTGATTGAGAAAGAAGGATCGATAAACAGTAATTTGATGTTTATTTTCTGAATGTCACTTTAAAATTGATACATATTCCTTGAACTTTGGAGGTATTAATTGAATAGCATCTTTGCTTCCAAATAGGCAACTACATTATAAATAGAAATCATGTCATATGGAAGCCAAAATATTGAGGCTAGACCTCATCCTTTTTTTCCTAAGAGATACAAATAAAATAGTTGAAATAACCGTATGGTCACATAGGTATGAAGGCAATAGTTCATATATGTTTTGATGTGAGATAATGTTTAAACAAGAGTGCTCATGGGCAGTGTTTCTATTGTACACCTAGAGTTCATTGTTGGCCATTACAGAGACAGTAACAGGTTTTAGTGTATAGAAGTTGTTGACGTTTTCTCCTGCAACCTGAGAATATCTTGGATCATATATGAATCATAATTTTCCCTGGATTGCGTAATTCATGTTGACAAGCCTGAATGGTCCTTTTTGAGAGATACAATCTTTCTTTCTCTATCTTCAGTTTTACCTGGGGCCCAGAAGAAGCACCGTCCCCCTCCCAACTTTCTTCATGTAAACCAACTGCCTCTCTTTCTATTCTCTACCTTCTTTCCCCTTATCTTTCACCCCCTTTTCTTTATATTAGCACAAGATAGTCTATGGGTTATAATGTCACATATATTTTTTAAAAGCTATCTACCCTACCCTTGATTTTAAAAGTGATATGTTTTTTGAAAAAATATTCTTCCTAAATATAATAAAATAAATCTTTTTGTGGTCTTTTCCTTCTGAGGCCCTCGTTTAAATTTGAATTTTTAGGGGTGTTTCAGTGAATCTGGACTTATGAAAGTTCTATTTTTACGAGTGATTTTTATAGCCTCAGATGTATTTTTATTGCGTTGAGTTACTTGCTACGAGCAGTAATTATTATAGTAGTCAAAAAAAATTAAAGCTGTGTCTTTTAAACTTCTTACAAGGTAATTGTTTCAAGAGGATGGATATCTTATACAATTCATCGGGGAAAATGCCAGCATTTTTAATGTAAAATATGGAAACTCTGTCTGGACATAGAGTAATACCAAAACTGGGTCTACATTTCTCATTCCTACTGAGAAAGTGTTTACATTGGTAGTAAACTGCAAGATGAAGAGGCAGAATTATCATATTTATTCAGTGTGCCATCTGTTTATGCTAAGTGCAGATAAAGTATTTCTAAGCCTTCCTAATTAGCAAAATTATAATTAACATTATTATTTCTAGATGAAATAATTTGAGAGAAGTCTCAAATAAATACCAGTGATCATTATTTCTTTTTAAATATAAGACCTCATGAAAGTAAAATGAAAATAAAACACCTTTCATTCTGTTGTCTGCTAGGCTTGGCTGCCTATAACAATAGCATACAAGGTGTTCCATGGTTGAAATGTCAGGGAACTTTGGTAACCTCACACCTTCTTTCAGTGCCTAGTTAGCTGCGTGTCTCCTGGTGTTTACAGAGCAAAATGGATTGAATGCCAAGAGAAAACAAGTATCTGATTGGTTAAAATTCTGCATGTTCATTTTCCTGAAGTTTACACAGCAAGTGAAATGGCCTCTTTGATAAACAATGCCATGCTTCCTGATATTTCTATCCTTTACAGTGTATAGTAGCAAAAGCCCCAGCACAATATTTCTTAATCCCACAAAATGCCTCCTTCATACATAAATCACCTGCATCCTGGTGAAATCTTGTATTGACCCTCTAAGACTTTTATTGCGATTTCATTGTTTTTTTATTGCCTTTTCTTTCTTCTTTTTTTTTTCTTTCCTAAATCCATGAGCTGAAAGGGGGCTTACAGTTTTCATTTTCTTGTAAATTATATATGTCTAGTTTCTTCCCCACCATGTGTCAGTATTGTAGTAAAGCAAAGCTTCCCTGTTATGAAAAGCCTACCTAGGCGAATGAACCATTAGACTGATGACAGGTCTGTTGGGGACAATCAGTGTCTTTCCTCTTAGCCATCCCTTAACAATGACACCTAATCCTTAGCGTTTACTGAGTGTAAAATAGCAGCAGTTAACTATTTTACTACCAGTACTTTCCTCCCTGAAGACTTCCATTCTCCTAACTTTCCGGTCACTCTTCTCTTCCTTTTCCCCTCCTTCCTTTTTGTTTTTATTTTTTGCTTTTGGTCATGAAACAAACCCTTACTGAGTTCCCTCTCATGACACAAGTTTTGATAGGGGCTTAAAGTACAAAGATGAGCCCATTATATTTCCTGCAGTTAAGGAACGGACAGCCTGTGGGGGGAGAAGATGTGCAGCAAATAATTATAATATTCTGTGAGTGTGGGCAGTGCTGGAGGCAGGAACAAACATAGCCAACAGAGACGACTTCGATTAAGTCCAGTGAAGGTAGTGAGGAACCAAAAGTGAACATTTCTAGCTAGGTCTTAAAGCTTTAATAAATCCTGAAAGTAAGGAAAGAGGTACCAGGGGAAACAGAAAAAAAAGCATGTTCAGGCAGTGGCAGCTAGAGTAGTCCACCTGGGAAAAAGTAAAATTTGGATTGAGAAGAGAATTGGAACTAATGTAGCATTGTATGTTAACTAAAAAATGAAATGAAATGAAAATAGGAGTTAAAAACAAGCAAGCAAACAAACAAACAAAAAGAGGAAGTATGTTTGAAGCCAGATTGCTAAGGGCTTTGTGTGTCCCTAGAATGGGGTCTTATTCTCCGGTGATGGATTGCTATCAAAGGTTTTTAATCAGAGGAACTATCAGATTATATCTCTGACAGTAGCTCATAAAATCCCATCAGGGCAGGAACTTTGTTTCATTCACTTCTAAATCCTCATAACAGGCTAGACAGGCACCAGTACGTACACACTTCACAAATGTCTATCCTAAATACTGCATGGGGTCACTGTGGTGGGGAATTGCTGATGGGAGTTATCAGAGACAGGGGCACTAGAAAGAAACAGTGGTAGTCATCTAGGTGAGAGATAATGACAGCCTGAGCTAGGGCAGAATGAGCCAGTTTGGCGAGAGGTGTGAACTGGAAAGAGATTTTGGAGGCAAGATTAACAGGACTAAGTGACTGATTAGGTCTGGGGCCTCAGCAGGGAGATTAAAGAGTTGTATAATGGGGCTAGAGTAACTTCCAAACAAGATAAGAAGGGCAAGAGGAAATGCAAATTTGGGGTGAAACTGATGATTCTTACTTAGGGATGTTCTGTGTTTGGAGTCAATATAGTACGTCTCTAGTCTACATGAAAGCTGGAGATGAAAAATTAAGAACCATCACAGGGTTAATAGTCAGGCTTATAGTAACAAATGAGATCAGGAAGAGGCTCACACAAAAAGAGGTCACTATTTATGGAGAAGATAGAGGAATATGTACCAAAAGAGTAGGATGAGGAAAAACAGCCAGAAAAGTGAGAGAGAGGTTTCATGGAAAATATATATAGTTCACTCTCTTTTCCTTCTCTTCTTCTATGACCTTCTCTCTTCCTTTGGTCTTTGAAGGCTTATCTTCATGTGTCAACTCTAGGGAAAGTTGAACCACTTAGGAATTTGACAGCTGATGACCAAACCCCACATTATTCATTAAAATGTTTATAGGCAGGAGACAAAACAGAGAATTGGGACAGAATCAAAATATAGGACACAATTTGCTCATTTTTTGCTGTCAGCTTCTGCATCTTGCCATGGAGAATTTTACATTGGTGAGTTTAGAACCAGAGCTGGCACAGCCCATGGAAATTTATTCATGCTCAGACTAGTTTCTCATGTTAAAGGCATTTATCCCAAAGAATATCACCTGGGCTCCAGCCAACAGGACATTCAGAAAGACACATGCAAATGACCATGGAATTCATCCCATGCACTCTGAGCAGCTGTTTTTTTTTTTTTTCCTGTTTGTTTTCCTGGGAAAAATTCTTTGTAGGGGATATTTCTCTCTCTCTCTCTCTCTCTCCCTCTCCGTGTGTGTGTGTGTGTGTGTGTGTGTGTGTGTTTAACAACTCTGATATGGATGCTCTGTATCAGGTTTTTGGCAGAATTTGTATTTCTAATTTCAAATTCCTTAATATTTACCCAGCCTGACTTCTATCTGTGCCACTTTTGAAATCAGAGATGATTCTAGGCACAAATGGTACAGTGTCTGGATGAAGAATATTTTATGGAATTTTGCTTAAGTGACATATGGAAGACTAATGATCAACAAATCAGCCTACAAAAGCTTAGTGCTGGACCGTTCGCATCTTATTTCTTAGGATCTTGCAATTGTTTCTAGGCTGCCTGCCTGATAATATGGAAATTTAATGCCAGTTCCCAAAACCTGTCTGAAAGATTTATAGGTCATTTCTCTCTTCCAGAGGTTGTATATAGATCTTACACTGTGTAGTGATCTATTACCTTAATTCCATGGTAAAGAGTATTCAGTGTAAAGTCAATGGCTTCTGTGACTAAATCCATAAGTATAATTATTTTATTGAAATAAAAATGCAAGAACAGAAAGAACCCCCACTCCTTAGGAAGCACAAACTTCTTGATATCAGGTGTAGCTAAATAAATAGATTATTTGGTAGGATATTTCAATCAAATGACCAAGTTTTAATGAAGTGATACAAATATAACAGAAGTGTTTGCTGCAGTTCATTTTGTTGACATTAGGTTACCAACAGCATTATGCATTTGTCAGGTTGATACTACCTTTTTTTAGGTTTACTGCCAGTATTTACTTGCTTATTAGTGTCCTTTTTAAAAGGATTTTCTCGCTCAATCTCAAAGAAACTTCCATCTATGTCTCTTGAGGCCATGTCCTACAAAGAAAACAACAGTTATTTAAATCCTTCTCCCCCCAACCACATGCTGAGAATTCTAATCTCCTGGTCTCCTCTAACAGAGTTTCATAGAACTTTGTAGAAGTGGCTCATGGGTAGAATGTATTCAGAATGGGGTGCCAAATTGCTCTTCTTGAAATTTTATCTGTTCAGCAAGAAACTGTGCATTCATTTAATTCTTTTTCTATTAGGGAGATTTAGGCTAAAGCTCCTCTCTCCCAAGGTGTCTGGCCCCTTTTCTACTTCCTCCTCCTCCTGTACCAATGCTCAGAGGTCCAGCAACATTTCATGCTTTTACCTGTCCTCTCAGATTCCAATATTGCAATCATAATCATCATTGTTTCCACTCTGAGGATCTCTTTTGAATGTCACTTAAGTGCAATGTCTTCGCATTTCTTTTTAAAAATGTTTTAATGTTTATTTTTGAGAGAGAGAGAGAAAAAGACAGAGTGTGAGCAGGGGAGGAGCAGAGAGAGAGGGAGACACAGAATCTGAAGCAGGCCCCGGGCTCTGAGCTGTCAGCACAGATCCCAATGTGGGACTTGAATCCACGAACCACAAGATATGACCTGAGCCAAAGTCGGTCACTTAACCAACTGAGCAACCCAGGTGCCCCATCATTTCTTGATTCAGATATAGATGATCTGGATTGCTGCTCAAGATATTGTGTTCTTTTCATGGCCTAGCATGACCCAGTGGTAGACGAACACTTCATACCCTGTGAGTGCTGGCTATACTTCTAGCTTCTTTGAACTCATAAAACCTTTCGTGAAGTTTGGATTAAAAATCTATTTTAGGGGTGCCAGGTGGCTCCTTTGGTTAAGCTTCTGACTCTTGGTTTTGGCTCAGGTCATAATCTCATAGTTTGTGGGTCAAGCCCCATGCTGGGCTCCTTGCTCACAACGTAGAACCTGCTTGGCATTCTCTCCCTCTGCCCCTCTCCTGATTGCTGTCTCTCTCTTTCTCTCAAAATAAATAAACTTAAAAAAAAGAAAAAAATCTACTTTAGATTTTATTCTGTCTTTATTGAAACCCTTTCACCGTTGGCACTTTGCATATGTACCATAGTGAGGACAATATGAGTGACAGGCATTGTACGCTATGCCATGTGATCTCTTTCCCTTCTTAAAAAATCACCCATTCCCATAGGACAGACTTGACTGTCTCAGGCTTTCTTCCCACAGGATGAGTTCTTTCCTGAAAGGATGTCAGCTAACACATCAGACAAATCCCAGCCCCACCAGGCTCTCCGTCTGAATGCTAGTGTGAACATTGATCAGTTTTCAGGCAGAATCACCACTCACTTGAAGTAAATATTAAGTCAGAAAACAAATGTGAGGAAAAGTCACTCTATATTGCATATGAATAGGATGGGTTTTGTTTTTTTTTTTGCTTGTTTAGTTTTTCTTTATTTAACTTATGCTTTATTTGGAATTTATTTAAGAAATATATATGTGTACTAGCTTTCCTTCACCAACATAGATTATTTATCATACTGGTAAACATGACCCCAAGATATTATCAGCTGCAGTCATCTGTCCAAAGGCCAACATTAAATAATTATATAGTAATATTATTATTCCTACTTTAAAATAAGTGATTGATTTTATAATACAAATCAGAGAATTTACCAGGATACAAATAATTAAAGAAATGAAGACAGTATTTCACAGGGAATTCAAAAGGGTGATTAACCAATGTCAAATGACACAATTAAAACAATTCAGTGATGAAATTGATATTTTTTACTTAAGGACAAACAGTCCATGGATTAGGGGAATACATTGCCTCACAAGCAGTAGAGAGCTCTTCCTGAGCGATTTGGGGCAACAGTAGGTTTTATAGGCCAGTAGAAACCACGTGGGGAAACAGGGTCTGATTGGCTTGGGGGTCAGGGATTTCCTTATAAGGCTGGCAGGTCCTGTTTTCTAGGGTAACGTAAGCCAGCTAAAGCAGAGTTGTAGAATTATGAAAGGTGTCAGATTTCCTCCACAGTGAGGTGTTTCCTGTGAGTGCGGGATGACTTAGGTTTAGATTTGTAATGTGGGCTGGGCCACTGGGGAGGCCACCATTTTGTGGGTCCCTATATATGAGTTAACGTTATCATCAATATTAACACTAACGCCAGCAGCTTTCCCCTTCTCCTCTCTCCCTGTGGCTCTCATCTTCCTCATTCTTTATGATATCTTCTCATCACTATCTTCTTCCTGTGTGTTTCTAATTTCCCTGCTTTTTACTTCAATTTCATGAGCTGTCAAGTTGACAGGCAGAGCAAGACAAGTGAGGATAAAGTCTTGTGTATGTGTTGTGTGTGTTCACTGTGGGTTGAGGTGGGGGTAAAGATGGAGCAGGCACACAATGTATTTCCTCTAAAGCAATTTACCACTCACATATTTTATGGGGATAGATTTTTTTGTTTGTTTATTGTTTGGGGTAGAGGCTTGTGGGATGAAACTTTTTTGTTGTTTTGTTTCATTTGGAGAAAAGGTCGCTAAATAAAATTATGTCCCCAAAATGTTAAATTACTACTATCTCCCTCAAGACACTTTCTTATTAACTATTATTATAGCTGTTGTATTTGTTTTTGTCATTAAGCCAATTATTATACTCTTGTTTGAAGAACTGTCAGTAGAAAAAAGCCATTTCCACCTCACATACAGAGAAGGTAGACTCAAGGGGTTTTAGCAGTTTCCCAGTGGTACGTGATTGCTACGCACAGGGCTACCTGATAAACATTGCACATGATTTGCTTGAATTGACAGCATTATTTTATTCCTCGGCCCTTTACACAGACCACTAGCAGCTCCCTACCTGAAGGTGGGTTCACACAGCCTTTTCTTAGATATGTATCTATATCCACATGGCTGCTCACTCTTCATTGATTAAAGAACAAAATGACAGCCTCAGTCTGCCACTGATGAGATGCCCTTTCTTAGCAGAGTTAGTCTAAGATGCAGATAAAATTTAAAGATGCATTTGGTATATCATTAAAAAAAGAATGTCGGGATGTGAACATGAATGAAAGACTGATGGACTTTCCAAAACCTATCAAACCAGGATAGTTGAACAGTAGGCAGAGCCAGGATCTTGTTGGCTCTCTACTTCTCTTAAGAAAATACAAACATCCAGAAAAATGTTAGTTATTCCCATTAGAGTGTAGGGATTTAATATGTGCCTAAGTTTTCTTTAATGGTGTGGGGTGTAACTATTGAATCCTGTACTAAAAAAATAATTATGGGATACCTGGGTGGTTCAATAGGTTAAGCATCCAACCCTTGATTTTGGCTCAGGTTATGATCTCACAGCTTGTGAACTCAAGCCCCGAATCTGGCTCTGTGCTGTCAGTGTGGAGCCTCTTTGGGATTCTCTCCCTCTCGCTCTCTCTCTCTCTCTCTGCTCCTCTCTCAAAATAAGTTAAAAAATATAAATCGCATAACTTCTCTGGGAATTTTTTTAGCACAAGCTTACTGGTAAATGTATTTAATGTTAAAACTGTTTCATTTTGGGAACCTCCAGTTTTGTAAAGAAAAAAATCTTTGGAGGGAAAAAAGTTTTTCTTTACTATACAAATAGCTTGAAGTGCATTTATAGAATGCAAATAAGAAGAGAACAAAACTGTATTAGTAACCAAAATAGATTTTTAAGTCCCTTGCATTTGGGACAAGGTCAGTTAATCAGTAAGTGACTTTGGCTGTGTTGCCAGCACTATTCAGTAGGACTTTCAGTTCCTATATTTGCTTTATTCAGACTTCCAGAGGTCACTATTTCTTGATTTTACTCTTTATTCGACTATTATGCAGAAGCAGAATCAATAAGGAGAAAAGAAGATACAGAAGTGTCTTGTTTTGTCTTTTAAGGTGAAGGACTATTAAGATAATATCCAGTGGTAAAAACATAGGCCAAAATAGTATTATGTGACAAAAATAATAAATTCTACAGATAAAATAAACTTCGAGGTATCATCTGGTCAACTCCCAGATAAAACTAAATTTAAACCAAACAGTGAATTAAAAGTCAAGCTTCTTTGCAATGCTGTCCCAAATCCCAAATCATCCCTGAACTTCAGTATTTTCATTTGTAATATATACTACTATTTAAAAGTAGTCCTTTATTCATCAAGATGTTATTTTTTAAAGTTTATTTATTTTGAGAGAGAGAGAGAGCTCACATAAGAGTAAGAGGGTCAGAGGCAGAGGGAGAAAGAGAATCCCAAGCCTACTCCTCACTGGGAGTGTGGAGCACGATTTGGGATTCGATCTCAAGAACCGTGATATCATGACCTGACCTGAAATCAAGAGTCAGCCACTTAACCGACTGAGCCATTCAGGTGCCCCTATCAAGATGTAATTTTTAAAATGTGATGAACCCCAGACAGTGAGAATACTAACAGAATAATAAAAATCATAAAAATATTAATGTAGTGATGCCTACTAAGTTTTACATTAAAATGGCTACCATAACAAAGAAACCATAAGAACAAAAATGTGTACGTTAAAATGTTTATGCTGTCAACCCATGGTCTAAAGCAAAAATTGGAATAATCATAGAAATGATTGAATACAAAACTTAATATACTTGTCTATAATGCTGTTTCACAACATTACTGTCTATCTGCTGATCTATATATTTACAATTTACCTTCCTTTCTGTCAGTATATTTTCTACTCTGAACTATTCAGGATGGATTCAGCAGCATTGGCTGATCATTTCGAGGGAGTTTGGATAGGAATAGAGTATGCAGCAAGCACAACTAACATGCATTTACATGTAAAACTAAATAATGTCCAGAATTTAAATTTGCCTTATCCTGCAGATCATTTTTAATACTTATGCGTTCTTCATACAAAAGAAAGGGTTCCTTGCTTCACAGGTCATGAGATTCTCCTGGGGCCCAAAAATGCTGAAGCTGGACTTCCAGGCCTGATGCCTTTATATTACACAAAATTAATCTTCCAAACCCCACTCATGTTTGAACTCCACACTGTTGATTTTTCTCTTGTGATAGCAGAACAGGAGAACTCTTTCTAGAAACAGACAGGTAATCACAAGACAAGTTTGTATAGCATCAGCTGCAGCCGTCTTTTCCACATTTGGATTGTAGATGTTCAATTAATTGGTCCACCTAAAAATTTGGTGACAGCAGGGAGCTATGAAATAATACATGTATTAATATGTATAATAAAGTATAATATAGACTCTATCAATTTAAACCTTTAAATGTAAATGACTTTGTTAATTTTGATGTGAAATCAAGTTATTTTCTTTGAGGAGGAGTCAAATGATAGGTGTTCTTGTCTTTGCATAAGTCGGTCCTATAATTTATGACTTGTAATTTCCAGATTCATTTATGCAAAGTACATTTGTAAAGTAATGTAAGCTCAGAACCCTTCTAGATTTTTATGATTTGTTTTTAAAGCCAGGTATATGGCATTATGTTTTTTGGGTGTATGTGTGTGTAATCACCATCTGTCACTATACATTATTACAATCTTTTTGACTGTATTCCCTATGCTGTTCTTTGTATCTCCATGACTTATTTATTTTATAGCTAGAAGTTTGTACCTCTTAATCCTCTTAAGGAAGTTTGTATATCTTAATCCTCTTAATGATTTTCCTTATTCTCTCACCCACCTCCCTTCTGGAAGCCACCAGTTTTTTTCTCTGTATTTAAAGTCCGTTTATTCATTTGTTTGTTTTGTTTGTTAGATTCCAAATAGTCATGAAATCATATCGTATTTGTCTTTCACTGTTAGACTTATTTCACTTAGCATAATACCATCTAGGTCCAACCATGTTGTTACAAATGGTAAAATTCTCATTCCTTTTTATGACTAATATTCCATTATGTACATATGCATGCCCCATCTTTATGTATTCATTTGTTAGTGGACACTTGGGTTGTTTCTGTATCTTGGCTATTGTAAATAACACTGTGATGAACATAGGAGTCATGTATCTTTTTAGGTTAGGATACACCTTTAGCCATATACCTTTTTTCTTTGGGTAAATGCCCAGTAGTGCAGTTACTGGGTAATACAGTACTTCCTCTTTTAATTTTTGAGGAACCTCCATACTGTTTTAGACAGTTGCTGCACTAATTTAAATTCCCAAAAGTGCATGAGGCTTTCCTTTTCTCTTCATCCTCACTAACATTTTTATTTTTTTGTTGTTTATATTTATTACTTTTTTGTTGTTTTGACACTCTACCATTCTGACTGGTGTGATGTGATAACTCATTGTTGTTTTAATTTTCATTTCTCTGATGATGAGTGATGTTGAGCATCTTTCTGTGTGTCTTTTGGCCATCTGGATGTATTCTTTGGGAAAATGTCTATTCGCGTCCTCTGCCTATTTTTTAAGTAGACTGTTTGTTTTTTTGGTCATATAAGGTGCTTTATGTGTTTTGGATATTAGCCTCTTCTTGGATATGTCATTTGGAAATATCTTCTTCCATTCAGTAAATTGCCTTTTTGGTTTGTTGATGGTTTCCTTTGCTGTGGAAAAGCTTTTCACTTTGATGTAGTCCCATTTTTGTTTCCCTTGCTTGGGGAGGCATATCCATAAGTATGCTAAGGCTGGTGTTGAAGAAATTACTGCCTATGTGTTCTTTTAGGATTTCTATGATTAATAAAGACATTTAGGTATTTAATCCATTTTGAGTTTATTTTTTGTGTGTGGTGTAATAAAGTGGTCCAGTTTCATGTTTTTGCATGTAGCTGTCCAGTTTTTCTAACATCATTCATTAAAAAGACTATCTTTTTCCCCTGTGGTATATTTTTGCTTCCTTTGTCACAGAGTAATTGATCATACACGTGTGGGTTTATTTCTGGGCGCTCTGTCCTAGTCCATTGATCTATTCATGTGTTTTGTGCCAGTACCATACTGTTTTCATTACTATAGCTTTATAGTATATCTTGAAGTCTGGGATTGTGATACTTCTAGCTTTGTTCTTCTTTCTCAAGATTGCTTTAGCTATGCAAGAGTTTTTGTGGTTCTAAACAAATTTTAGGATTATTTGTTCTACTTCTATGAAAAATGTTATTGGTATTTTAATAGGGATTTCATTGAATTTTGGGTAGTGTAGGCATATTAATTCTTCTGATCTATGAGCATGTAAATCTTTACATTTGTGCCGTCTTCAATTTCTTTCATCACTGTCTTATAGTTTTCAGAGTATAGGCCTTTCTCCTCTTTGGTTAAGTTTATTCCTAGCTATTTTATTCTTTTTGATGCAATTGTAAATTGGATTAGTTTCTTAATTTCCTTTATGCTACTTTGTTATTAGTGTATAGAAATGCAACAGATTTCTGTATATTAATTTTGTATCCTGCAACTTTACTGAGTTCGTTTGTCATTTCTAGTAGTTTTTGGTGGAGTCTTTAGGGTTTTCTAGATACAGTGTAATGTCATCTGTAAATAGTGACATCTAAAGTATGATTTTTTAAACCAATAATTATTGTTGTTTTGTCCACATCTAATTTAATACGATTTTAATTTTATGTAAATTCTATATAGCGAAGCATTAAATTACCTTTGTCTATAGCTTCATTTTTAACTTTCATGAATAAGCCTGCTGGCCTCATAGGGGTTGTTTATCTTCTTGGGAGAACTCAGGGTAAAGATGTTGCTAATCTCCTATGAAAGTACAGTAGATTTTGCTCCAAAGAAGGACACTGATGGTTCCTACATGACTCTCAACGTTCTACACACAGTATGTTTTGATACAAAAATATGATTGGATTGCTTAAACACGTGTCTCCCTACCAAGTCATGTAAGGAGAATTTGGTGGTGATATTCAAATGAGTGTATGTTACGGTCTTACTGATAATGAAAGACTCTTCTGTGTCAGCAGATTTGAAGTCTTTATATATGTATAATACAAAACATTAGTATTAGTGAAACTGAGCTCCTCAGCTCATTTGTCCATACTTAAGGTACGGAATAAATGTTTTCAGATCATTTAGATTTAGAAAATGCTAACATATACCAATTTTTTAATATGCCAATGTACATTAAGACATTGTGCATCTCTCAGGGGGGATATAGTGTTATATACTTTTCCCAAATTTTCTTCATCTGCAAATCTTTTTTTTTCCCTCCTAGATTACTTATTACATTTTTTAGGAACAAGAAAGCATCCAAGTAATTGGCTACAGAGAGAGGAATTTGAGTGGAAGTATAGTAGCTGGTAGCACTTTTGTGATTGGGAAGCAATCAGGAATGGGGGCAGCAATAGTAAAGGGAGACTTTGTGATATTCAAAGTGGTTGAGTTGGAGAAGCCAAAGTAACATTTGTTCTGAAACAAACCTTTCTTGAAATGTGTTCTTGTTAATTATTACCATTACCAGGAGAAAACCCAAGATTATATGGGCCTTTTCATGAAACTGTCACTTATTTAAAACAATGAAGCCATGAAGAATAGTCTTTTTCTCATTTATTGAGAAAATTGAGCACAGTGTCAGTGTCTTTCCAAGAGACAAGTGACTTGGATGTTATTCACGTACTCAGAATTTATAAACCTCAGTTATCTCATCTGTATAAGAGACATTATAAAATATACATTGCAATGTTATTGTGGGAATTAAATGATGTTTGTGAAAATGCTGAGCAAAAATGCTTAGCATGGGGAAGGCACACAATAACTATTGCTCTTCTCTTTTGTTTGCACTCACAATATGCCCTCTTGGTTGGAACCCTGCCCTACATTCTTAAAGGCAAAGTTAACCTTTCACTATTGATGCATACTTTAACTTGCTAAGTGCAGTCACCTTATTTTCTCTTAAGCAGAAGAAATCTTTCAGGGCAAATTACTGAACTTCCACGGAGGTCATACTTTCTAATTTGTTTTTGGCACTAGAAATATATTGGGAAAATGGGAAAAATTAATGATTTACCAGTTCAAGTTGCACACCAATCAATCTGTTGTTTTTTTTAAATGGCACAGAGGCCAGCCTTCATTTTAACTTACTGTTAACTCCCTCATATTAAAAACAAAGTAGTAAGAAGGTTCTGGTGATGTGTTTCTTGGCACAATCCATTAAGGAAAACCAAGGAGCAAAAAAGAACATAACTGACAAGAGCCTTGGAATCCTAAGCAATCCCTTTCCTCATGTTCCAATTACCTACATGTAGTAGACTAGATACAGTGGACATAGTAGACATAATAGAACATTTGATAGGTAACTAGATTTTCACACAGTGTTTTAGAATCCTAAACATATTAACATATTGGAATCTTGACTAGGATTAAGAACATTTGTTAGGTGATAGTTTGCCTTCTTGAGAGATGCATCTTATTTACTCAGCAAGGAATTTGAGAACATATATGGGAAAGTAATTAAGCCAGATAACTTACTGGTTGCTTTAACAACTTTAGCGTAGTACTGCTCTTTCAAGAACATTCAGCTTGCAGCTAATTTGTTTGCCAAACAAGAAGTAAATATTTATTTTAGCCTTACTAACAAGAGGAGATGGTTCACTCTGTTGATAATCTATTTACCAAGCTATAAATGTCATTTGGGTTATTGACTGAACCCTATTCTTCAGGACATTTTTAATATGTGACACTTCTGCTGCGGTGGAGATTCCTGAAGATATTTAAAATCTCTGTAAACTCAGTGCACAGGGTTAACAATTGAAACCTGTTGGTCTGTCTCATTTAGAGGTTATGCTACTATCTTCTTTCCCAGGAAGTTTTGTTTCCAAATGGTCACAGTGATCGGATCTAGTGCCTTCACACTTCTACATTCCAATGTAGGTTGGTACAACACCATAGTTCTGTGTCTCAAATAACCTGCCAGCTTTAACTGGCCGCTCATTTTTAAGGTTGGCTGAGAGAAAAAAAATAAAACCTCCATGGTCTGGCATTCATGGTCTGGCAATCATGGGTTGTCTTTATTTGTAACATGTTCCCCTGGCCTGGGTCACAAATCTGTTTTAAAAAGTCCATCAGTACTGTCTAAAACAGAATGCAAACAAATCCAATCAAATGTGACCAGAGTTTTGAAATTGATGAAAACTTAAAATTTCTAGTTGAACTGATCTGGGCTTCGATGAAGAATTTAACTGTTCTATCCTGTACCCCGGTGTGTTTGTTTTCTCCAGTAAACAAGTTATTTTCATGTATGCTTTAAAAATAATCAACTGAGGATGTAACTGAGGTTTTATTGAAAAGGTAACAACTTCTGATTTATTGAAAAGATCAAAAGTACTGTGTTTCATTTTTTTCTTAAATAAGAAACTTTGTTCACTTTTATACTCCATGTGAGAAAGGGGAACAAGGTCAAATTTTTTTTTTCTAACTAACTGAACACTTTGATCTTTGGACAAAGCATCTAAAATCTTAAAATCTTCTGATATGTGCTATGACTGTGGCAATGCTGGGGATCACTGGTGTGTGTTAGATTTGATTTTACTGCCGCTAAGCTATTGCAATTTAAAATGGGCTTTTAGAAACCCCAAGAGACTCTTAACTATAGTAAGAACAAACTGAGGGTCGATGGAGGGAGGGAGGTGGGTGATGGGCATTAAGGAGAGCACTTGTGATGAGCACTGAGTGTTGTATGTAAGTGATGAATCGCTGAATTCTCTTTCTGAAACCAATATTGCACTGTTTGTTAACTAAAATTTAAAAAAAAGCATTCTGAATAACAACCAAAAAAATAGGGCTTTTAATTTTTGTGGTTTTTAAATTACAAAGCTTACAGTTTGTTCCCCTCAAGATTCTTCTTTTGTATAGCAGTCACATTTTGGTGTATTCTTTCCAAAAGTAGTGATATTGGATGGCTTACTTCAGTAAATATAAGGTACACAAAGCTTACCATATAAAAAGATATGCTTGAAAATTTCCACTGTTGGTAATATGAAGAAACTAATGCAATGTACAACTTCAAGACTTAAAACTGCTTCGTTTGAAGCATTCTTTAAAACACACCAATACACAAACTAGGGTGCAAACTAGGGTATTTAAAACATCAAAATTACTTTAGGAGCTTTTTCTAAAATTATGAATTTCAGGGCGCCTAGTGGCTCAGTTGTTTGAGCATCCAACTCTTGGTTTAGGCTCAGAACACGGTCTCACTCTCACAGTTTTGTGAGTTCATGCCCCACATCAGGCTCTGCACTGGCAGTGTGGAGCCTGCTTGAGATTCTCTCTCTCTCTCTCTCTCTCTCTCTCTCTCCCCCTCCCTCTCTATCTCCCCCCCCC
>NW_027530183.1:4022968-4193049 GCF_008692635.1 Crocuta crocuta | reverse complement strand
CACACTGTCTCTATCTTTCTCAAAATAAATACATAAACTTAAAAAATATATATGAATTTCTAGGCTGTGTCCCAGCGATTCTGATTCACTTGATCTGAATATGGCCCAGGCACCCCAATTGTTTAAAACCCTCTCCAGATTTTATGTGCCTTCCAAACATCAGTACAGTATGGTGACTGACATTAAAAAGCAAAGGTATATTCCATAAAACACAAATCTCTTGAGATAATTTGCAAAGAAAAGTTTCCATAGTCAAGTGTATAAGGAATCCTTTACATATTATCATTTCCTGGAGTTTTCTAGAACATTTCTAACTATTTAANGCATTCATGGTCTGGCAATCATGGGTTGTCTTTATTTGTAACATGTTCCCCTGGCCTGGGTCACAAATCTGTTTTAAAAAGTCCATCAGTACTGTCTAAAACAGAATGCAAACAAATCCAATCAAATGTGACCAGAGTTTTGAAATTGATGAAAACTTAAAATTTCTAGTTGAACTGATCTGGGCTTCGATGAAGAATTTAACTGTTCTATCCTGTACCCCGGTGTGTTTGTTTTCTCCAGTAAACAAGTTATTTTCATGTATGCTTTAAAAATAATCAACTGAGGATGTAACTGAGGTTTTATTGAAAAGGTAACAACTTCTGATTTATTGAAAAGATCAAAAGTACTGTGTTTCATTTTTTTCTTAAATAAGAAACTTTGTTCACTTTTATACTCCATGTGAGAAAGGGGAACAAGGTCAAATTTTTTTTTTCTAACTAACTGAACACTTTGATCTTTGGACAAAGCATCTAAAATCTTAAAATCTTCTGATATGTGCTATGACTGTGGCAATGCTGGGGATCACTGGTGTGTGTTAGATTTGATTTTACTGCCGCTAAGCTATTGCAATTTAAAATGGGCTTTTAGAAACCCCAAGAGACTCTTAACTATAGTAAGAACAAACTGAGGGTCGATGGAGGGAGGGAGGTGGGTGATGGGCATTAAGGAGAGCACTTGTGATGAGCACTGAGTGTTGTATGTAAGTGATGAATCGCTGAATTCTCTTTCTGAAACCAATATTGCACTGTTTGTTAACTAAAATTTAAAAAAAAGCATTCTGAATAACAACCAAAAAAATAGGGCTTTTAATTTTTGTGGTTTTTAAATTACAAAGCTTACAGTTTGTTCCCCTCAAGATTCTTCTTTTGTATAGCAGTCACATTTTGGTGTATTCTTTCCAAAAGTAGTGATATTGGATGGCTTACTTCAGTAAATATAAGGTACACAAAGCTTACCATATAAAAAGATATGCTTGAAAATTTCCACTGTTGGTAATATGAAGAAACTAATGCAATGTACAACTTCAAGACTTAAAACTGCTTCGTTTGAAGCATTCTTTAAAACACACCAATACACAAACTAGGGTGCAAACTAGGGTATTTAAAACATCAAAATTACTTTAGGAGCTTTTTCTAAAATTATGAATTTCAGGGCGCCTAGTGGCTCAGTTGTTTGAGCATCCAACTCTTGGTTTAGGCTCAGAACACGGTCTCACTCTCACAGTTTTGTGAGTTCATGCCCCACATCAGGCTCTGCACTGGCAGTGTGGAGCCTGCTTGAGATTCTCTCTCTCTCTCTCTCTCTCTCTCTCCCCCTCCCTCTCTATCTCCCCCCCNCCCCCCCCCGTGCACACTGTCTCTATCTTTCTCAAAATAAATACATAAACTTAAAAAATATATATGAATTTCTAGGCTGTGTCCCAGCGATTCTGATTCACTTGATCTGAATATGGCCCAGGCACCCCAATTGTTTAAAACCCTCTCCAGATTTTATGTGCCTTCCAAACATCAGTACAGTATGGTGACTGACATTAAAAAGCAAAGGTATATTCCATAAAACACAAATCTCTTGAGATAATTTGCAAAGAAAAGTTTCCATAGTCAAGTGTATAAGGAATCCTTTACATATTATCATTTCCTGGAGTTTTCTAGAACATTTCTAACTATTTAAAACTCAGAAGTCCTACAGAGAAGAAATCCTGTTTTACTGGGTTTAACTATCCTTTCTTCAATATAATTGATCCTGGATGACATTTTTATCACATTATCTTTTACTAGACCATAAAACCTATTTTCTCCATAATGTCTTTGAGAAATTCTACTAAATAAAATTTAACAAGATCCAAATTGTTATTTACATCAGTACTGATTTTAAATGCAATATCATGACAGCTTTGAGAATGTGCAACTTTCAAGGCCATTGAGAATTACATTATCATTTTTGATACCTATGAATGAAATGTTTTGATTACCTAACATGGCATCTAAAAATGAAATACTAAAGACTCACCCTGTTTTTGTATGATGTATTTTCTTATTGCATAAAAGGATTGGGATGAAATCAAATTTAAAAAAAGAAAGGAAAATGCTTTGTTTCAGTGTTTTAGGTGACAATTCCCTGAAAAGAATTATGGTTCTCTCAACCAAACTACTAAAAGGTTTCTTATTACCATATTATTAAATATCTGCTGAACTGAAGTTTGTAAGCAAATGCACTTTGTTGGTGAGTGACCTTTTCACATCACAAGATTTTAAAAATGGACAGGTTAAAAAAAAGGAATTATAAATGCTTAGTTGTTATCTTTAATTGTAGAAACAAACCTAAAACCATACTCAGGAGGGACAGAGACTTTGTGAAAATGAGTTACTTGTTTTTTTTTTTTAATTTAATGTAATATTCTCAGAGAGGTTTGGATTATACTTAATTTACATTTTTCTTCCATAGGAAAAATTTTAGAGAGATTCTGGGTCTAAAGACAGAGATCCAGTCACAAGTCTAAGGAAGGAAGCATTTCCATAGCATTGGAAAATATTATCAAAAAAGGAAGGCAGAGAATCATTAGTTTTACCTTCCAGAAAAGAGGAAGAAAGAAGGAGATTTGTTAACCAGCATGTTTTTAGGTCTTATGGACCAGTGTCTAAACTAGATACTTTATGAACATGATTTCATCTGGGTAAAAGAAATTTTCTTCAAATTCTGTTATACTAATAGAAAAAATTATCTGTTGCTTGGAGTGATTAAAACAATGAAGTTGTAATAATGGACATTTGCATACTATAGCTATATTCACCCTTTTCACTGTCTTTCTCCATTTTTCTTCCTTTGTCTGCCCCATCCTCTCTTGTTCTAATTCTTTCTTCCCTTTTAGAAATTATTTCTGTGTTCTTCACTCAGGAAAATCCCCTGAAAATGCGAATGACTAAAAGGAGAGCCATGCTTCCCTGTGTGGAGAGATTCCCCTGGCATTTGGTTTCCACTGAACATTAGTCTTCTTCCTGAGCTTATGTTGTGCACGAGTGCATTGTCGCACCTTACTCCTAAATACACACAAAGAGCATTGCACTCTAAATGATAATGATAGCAGGACTGTCAGCATCGCCCTCATAAGTAGTGAAGCAAAAAAAATTGAAACTTAATATGCCTGGTTTCATGTATGTAGATGATCTGAAATTGTGTATCTGAATTGCTTTTCACATTTGATTCACCGTGGTTGCTTCATGACGCTGTCACCTGGGTGCCAATTAGTACACTGGACATCTGCCAGGAAGGAGCTGAAATGAGGTCATCGGCTTGTTTCATCTTGGCACCAAGGTCACTGCTAAGCTGTATTTAACCTGGTGCTAGAGAGTAAAGGCATTGTTTAGCCCAGAAGCTGTTTTATATGCAGGAGGCTTAGAACAGAGAGGATATACAGGCTTTTTTCTTTTTTTTCATTTTTCTTACAACACAAAGATAGTGAAAGCCTATCACAATTATTTCAGAATTATGGCAACTACCACTCGCATACAAAGTACACATTATAGATTTGTCCAGCATACTAAAACCCATTATTCATATAAGGAAGTTGCTTATATCATTTTCTGTTGTTTCTCATAGTGGGGAAAATAGTGACAACCATGTCATTGGGAAGGCAGGGAGTGTGCTTATTTAGCAGAAATGGAGGTTTGGAAAGAACATACTAGTTGAGGTTGACAATTTTCACATTAACTAGGCCAGGATCTTTATTTTGATGTTTTTCTCATTATGAATTTTTTTGTTAATTTGTCTTTTTAAATATATTATTAAAATAGTATTTATCTTGATTCATGATTATTTTGGTGCCCTTTCAACTCTGAACCATTCTCATCTTCGCTCTACAAACTAACATAAGCTGAAAACTCAGAAGATCTATGGAAGATTATAGTGCAATAAAAATCACCATACTGACCCTATATTTTACCAGTAAATAAAACAACTAACATTTGAGATTTTTGAGTGCTTAATATAGAACATTAAAGTTATGAGCATCTCTAGAAGTCAATAATAGACTGATTCATAGCCATTTAATAAAGGGAGGGATGAGGCAGATGGGATCGAACTACATAAAATTTGTGATCTGTATTTAAATAGGAACCCATATCCAAGGCAGGTTTCCCTAACTCTGTCCTTTAGGAATCAGAGAGACTTTTTTGTTATTTTTATTTTAAATAAGAAGGTTAAAGTTCTGATAGGAGGGTACATATTGGTGAGAATGGAGATTGACTATGCATGCAGGAACTTACTTTTTTCATCTTCATTATAGAAGCAAAATGAATAGAAAATTAAATCTGATATTCAAGAAATCTCACTTGCTCAGACACTACTATGAAATAAAGATTCAGCCTTGACCAAACTCTGAGCTCTTATACTGCATTTTCAAAATCTTTGAAAAATATTTTCAAATTTTCTCCTCTGTAGTTGTTAATATATTCCTAGTATAAATATGTTTCTACATTCTAAGAAAATGGGAAAACCCCCCAGTGGCCAGCTTATCATTTGGTATTCCTATAGCTGCCAACATAAAAATTGATAGCCACACACATCTAGTTTTTATTTAAAATTTTACATATATTCAAATGTTCAATATGTTTTCCTCTCCTGAATCACTTTATGAAACCCAAGTAGACATACACAGATGAATCCATTTAAAAGAAATACTATCTTGATATCTACCAAGGATCCTACACTTTATACTCTTTCTGAGACTGATTTCCTGGATAATTTCAACATTCTACATTTTCTCTTTTCTATAGGCTCATGAACAAATGAATTCCTATCTGATTCAGAATTGCCAGTAAAGGTGTGCATGTGTGTGAAGTTGTGTATGTATTAAATGAATGCATGTGTTTGTATGTATATGTGTGTGTGTTTGTGTATGTGTAAGCATTGTATTTTCCCACATCCCCCCAACTTGTATTGGAATTAGGAATTGAAGATACATATACCTGTTAATTTCCTCTCTTAGGTAGCAGAGGGGAAATAAGAATTATGACTTAATCACAATTGAATAAGAATCACTTACGAATAAGAATTGTGATTTAATCACCTTTGTATCGATGGCCCTTAACTAGTTTTGTGCCTGCCATGTAGTGCTACTCAAGACAAACTCATCCAACAAGTGATGCCTTGTTTCTACTGTTTTATTTTGGGGATCTTCTCATGATAGAGCAGTTATTTATAGTGAACCTAGAAAAGGAAAAGTTAAGAAAGGCTCAGGGAAATCAACAAAAGACAATGTTCCTGTAGGGGTCAAGGAGCTTCTTAGAGCTTAGATGCAGGCTGGAGGAAGTCCAGAGCATATGGGAACCATAATAAATAAATGATACCTTTTATTCTCCACGTCATAAATGATTACATCTGACTATTCAGCTCCTGCTTCCTCTATAATTTTCTTCATTTCATGCGTATATCCTTAATAAGATCATAATGCTCTGGTGGAGAGATCATATCATAAATTCTTTTTGTACTTCACACAGTGCCTTCACAGTCCTGAAAGTATATAAAATTTAAGTATGTGTGGCATTAAACTAATTGCAAGTTTATTACGTTTTTCCTTTGCACTGAAGTAGCTACATATCTAAGCCTTTAGAAATGATGAGAATGTTGTGATTTGAAGGGTTCCAAATGAATCATTATCTACTCTTACCTGTATTAATCATAGTCCTAACTGAAAAACGTGACACGCTCAAATTAGAATAATTTGAAGAAAGTTTCTGTATAAAGGTATTACTTACAAAAGTGTGGGTGGGGTTTTGGAGGATTACAAACCACAGTGATATAACTTGGTTTATAATAGTGAAGGAGCTTTTCCAATCTGAGGTCTAAGAGGCAATGGCAAAGAAGTGTTAATAGAACTTAGAAAAAAGAGTACCATGTAGAAAAGTTTTCCAGGGAGGAGTAATGATTTTTTGGTCAAAATACAGCGCCAACTCAAGGCAGCCCCAGAGTTAGGAAGTCAAGGAAATAAATACTTTGATCTTACACTTCCTCTCTCCTGTCTCCTACCATGGTTGCCTATTGCCTAAACCCAAAGGAAAGCTATAGGTTGCAAACCCTCTACTATCATCCATACAAGTTAGTCTTCCTGTACAGGAAGCTGGGTGGAAAAGTACACAGAGTATATTTGAAGGGGCACATGAATGATATCTGGCATATTATCTTTTATTGGAAACTGTCCTGATCCTTGAAATTTTATACTCCTAAAGGGAATGCAGTAAGTCACATGCCTATATGATACCACCCCACTTTAATTACAAAATAATGTTGCCTGTCCTATATTGGAGAGATACATACAGGGTACAGTGGAAGTCAGGAAGGAGGAACCAACTTTACTTGTATAGATAGCAAGACTTCTGATTTGGGTAAGATCTTTAAAGATCTCAATGAAGAAAGGAAGAAGAAAATGTTATGCAGAGAGTACAGGGTGAGTCATGAAAAAGCATAGCATGACTGAAAAAAACAAGAATAATGAAAAAGGAAAATTGGCCTTTGGAATCGAACTGAACCCTGTTCCCTACCATTTATTAGTTATTTATTAGCTGAGAAACGAATGAAACCTCCCTGATGCTTAATTGTATCATCTCTAAAACAGGCACAATTATTCCTTTGTCATAGGTTACTTGCATTGATGAAATGAGATAATATATTAAAATAACCAATAATTATGTGCCGTTCCTAGGAGCACTCTTATTAGACTCAGAGACTGTTATTTCCAAATAATCACCAGGGCTACAAAGTAATGACTTATTATTAGGCTGAAAATCTCTAGATTAAAAAAGCAAACAAACAAATCAACAAAATAACTTTCCAGCTTGGAGTTACATGATAACTTATGTCTTGGGTGTAGACCACCTATAGAAGTAAGTAATCTTATTAGTTCCCTTTTATGGTTATTTTCTCCTGGCATCTAATATTGGCGCCAAATAATTTCCCCTGTCTTGGCTCACTTGTTACTTTGTAAATATTGTAAACCATCCAAAGGTCTACCGCATATGAATTTCAATATATTTTAGGTCTAGCTTGTGTGCATATTAAAGAGCAATAAGTAATGACTTTGACTAAATGGAGTCATATAATTATTCAATTTCTGTTCATGTATTCAAGAAATATCTTTTAACTATTATAATTAGTTCAGTCTTGCTTTCTTCAGATTTTCTGAATAAGGGTCAGGTTTTTCTTTTATCTAAATTATTGTGTTTGCTAACTTTGAGGTGTTTATGAACTGGAAGCCCAGTAAATAAATGGCTTTATATGTTTTTTTTTTCTTTTTCTATCTTGGTGTATATGAATGTGCATGTATGTACCATCCACTTACTTTATGCCCTTCTCTTCACCTCTGCATCCCCACAGAAAAATCAAGAAAGATAGCATATAGCAATTACCTCTTCAGTAACTTTCTTCCTTATATTTGAAAAATTATTCCATTATTTCCCATTGAGCTTTTGGTAGGAATCTTGCCTTTAGTTTATCAATATATATCCATCAACTTGCCAATCTGTACTCAGAGTTAGCCAGACTTAGGTTGGCAATTATATATGAATTGGACTACATGTCCCCAAGCAGCAATTGGTTACTGACTTCTACTACTACTACATATACCTGTGGGTATTCATTAAATGTTAATTAATGACAGTATGTTGATTTGCAGAATCTGGCTGATTTCTCTTCAAGTTAAAATTATGAGATGCACAGCATTAATCCGTCAGTAGATAGGATCAAATTTTAATTTATTGCATGTGTCTAGAAAATTGTAGAGCTTTAGGAATTCAAAGAATTCTACTATATTTGTAGTAGATATGAAAGATACTACATAATGAAATGTAGTGAATACAATGTAAAACATCTAACAGCTTTTTCTAGCTTTCCTTTGCCTTTGTTTTCTTTAATTTTAAAAAGTTCTCATTTGGATTCAGTTATCCAAAATTTATATAAAAGCTAGGTAACTGTTTCTTTTTTCTTTTTAGTATATTTGTTGTTAAGTGGATAATAAGTTAGAACTTTGAACTTCTTACTGTTGCTCTAGGTAATGTTATATTATTTTTTGCTAAGGACAGTCACCATTTTTTTGAGGTTTTGGTAGTAGTTACACATTAATTTGAGAGATGGGAAGGAAGTCCTAAAATATTTTAAGTGTTTTCAGTTTTATAATGGTTCTCTTAAGATACTTCTCATTTGTTATAAGCAATTGTCTTTTTTTTAAATGTTTATTTATGAGAGAGAGAGATTGAGAGAGAGCAGGGGAGGGGCAGAGAGAGACAAAGGAGATAACAGAATCTGAAGCAGGCTCCAGGTTCTGAGCTATCAGCACAGAGCTCTGCACAGGCTCAGACTCACAAACTGTGATATCATGACTTGAGCCAAAGTCAGACACCAACTGAGCCACCCAGGTGCCCCTGTTATAAGTAATTTTCAAACATACAACTCCATATTTATGTTTTCAACTGCCTGCAAATGGTTATTGGGGGTCATACTTTTAAAGGATGATTTCAAATTTTCATGTATTTGTTTACTTAATATTATCCAATATCATAAAGTTAACATGTTAAAACATCCACCCCACTGTGATAATTCTGATATAATTAGCCAGATATGACTCTGATTTGGAGTAAAAATAAAAGAGCATTTTAGCAAGATGAATTTGATACATTTCTGAGCATCAAAATTAATTTATGTCTATTAAGGTTGTTGATTTTTATTTTTGTTGTTGTTTTTTAAATTATCTAACTGGAGCTTTATATGTTAGGCAACACTCCTCAATACTACTTGTATTTAGGGACACCTGGGTGGCTCAGTCAGTTGATCGTCCAACTTCAGCTCAGGTAATGGTCTCATGGTTTGTGGGTTTGAGCCCTGTATCAGGCTCTGTGCTGACAGCTAGCTCAGAGCCTGAAGCCTGCTTCAGATTCTGTGCCTCCCTCTCTCTCTGCCCCTCCCCCGCTCACGCTCTGTCTCTCTCTCAAAAATAAACATTAAAATATTAAACTTCATTAATTAAAGAAAATAGAACCTAGAGTTTTCTAAGCCTTAAATTTTAGTCCCAATAATCATAATCATAATACAAATCATAATATTATCCCTCAACCTATATCTAGAGTTAGGGGTCTCACCTCATTGTCCCATTCTAATTACTAATAATTCCAAGGCCCTACAGAAGGAATAGCAGCCAGGAGGGCCTGGGTGGTTCAGTCAGTTAAGAATCCAGCTCCAGTTCAGCTCAGGTCATGATCTCACAGTTAGTGGGATCAAGATTATCATCAGGCTTGTCGCTGACAGTGCAGAGCCTGCTTGGAATTCTCTCTCTCTCTTTCTGCCCCCCTCCTGCTAGCTCCTGCACTCCAGCTCTCTCCCTCAAAACAAACAAACAAACAAACATTTAAAAAAAAAGAATAAGGGCCACAAAGTCACATGTTGTTCCATTTTGTGATTACAAAATAACTTTTAGTTGTTTTTGGTTAAAGGTCTATTCTGAATTTAACAAATTAGATTTCCCTAAATATTTAAACATGTTCATGCACTAATTAAGATCCTTGATCCATTTTATTTAGTTATTTTCTAAATTTTTACTTGAGTATAGTTGACCCACAATGTTAGTTTCAGGTGTACAACATAGTGATTCACCATTTCTCTGTTATACTATGCTCATCATAAGTGTAGCTACTGTTTGTTACCATGTGCTATTGTGATCATGTTCACAATATTTCTAGTGCTATACCTTTTATCCCTGTAACTTACTCATTCCATAATGGGAAGCCTGTACCTCCTACTCCCTTCACCCATTTTTCCCATTCCCCCAAGATTTTCCCTCTGGCAATCATCGGTTCATTCTCTGTACTTCTAGGTCTGATTCTGCTTTTTGATTATTCATATATCTTGTTTTGTAGATTTTACGTATTAGTGAAATCATATGTTATTTGTCTTTCTCTATCTGACTTATTTCACTTAGCATTATACCTCCTAGGTTTATCCATGTTGTTGCATGCCTGAGCTGTTTTAAACCATAATAATATATTTAATTTTCCTAGGTACTACTGTCTTTCAAGGCAGACCTAGAGATCTTGCCAAAATCTTCCCAACCATGTGTTGAGTTCTTACCAACCTATTATGTCCAAACGCTTAGATTTCATAAATATTTTTTCTTTTAAAAATTCAAAAAATCAGTTGCATTCCTTGGATTCTACATACACTATATTTGGTTTTAAAATCTATCTTCATGAACTGATTTGCCTTTGAAGCAATTCTATACCCTCCTTTAATAATATTTTTCCTAGCTGACTCATTAACCCTGATTGTGTGGTTGTTATATTGATGATATTGAAAATTGATGGACTAACCCATCAGAAATGGTAAAACTTTTAAGTTCCAGAAAATTTGGAAGGGAATTTTTTTTTTTTTAATGTTTAAGATACCAGTAGGACTGAATTAGGAAATCTTGCCTACAAGAAGTCATGTTTTAAGACATAGATCAAATAGGGGCACCTGGGTGGCTCAGTTGGTTAAGTGTCTGACTCTTGATTTCAGCTTGGGTCATGATCGCACATGAGTTTGAGCCCCACATCAGGCTCTTTGCTGACAATGCGGAACCTGCTTAGGATTCTCTCTCTCTCTTCTTTCTCCCCCTTCTCCACTCAAACTCTTTCTCTCTCTCTCTCTCTCAAAATAAATAAATAAACTTAAAAACTAGATCAAATAATCTATAATCAGCCTCAGTGCAGTTATGTTTGTGTATTCGTGTGTGTTTATTTTAAAAGAAATCATCCTAAAATATATTCATATTACCAATATGAGAATTAGAAAGTCTGCTTAGCCTTTCTGATAGTGTTAATCATTCTAAATTAGTATTACAAGAGTTTTGAATTAAGAAGCAGATAAGGAGTAGTATTCTTTATAGGAACTTCTATGTCTGTAGTCATTTTGGGAACAACATGTGACTTTCTATCCCCTTTACTTTCTGTAACAGGGTCTTGGAATCATTTGTAGTTAGAATGGGACAATGAAATGAGACCCTCAACTCAAGATGTAGGCTAAAGAACTAACAGAGTGCACATAGAGACTCTTTTCAACATTTATTGAGAAAACAGCTAACTCTTCAGGAAATCATAGAATTAGTTCGTAATATGTTGATATCAAGCAAGTTGGAAGATATTCACAAGTATCCTTACTAACGGAAGTGATAATTGTTCTGAAACTATACTGCTCTTAGTGTTAGATTTTTGGCACATTATACAAATATGTTCTCTGTGAAGCTAGCTAGAAGGCTGGGTTCAAATTCTAGACCCCTAAGGTGTGTTTTACATCCTGCTCTTGCAGACATACACACTAGAGCTGATGAAACCCAGCAATCCCAGACATAAACTGTGGGAGACAAAGTACTGGACAGTTAAGCTGTTCTGACTGCAAAGTTAATTTTAATTGTTTAAGAGAACAAAATTCAAATTCAAATCAAAATCAGAGCTTTTCTTAATTTTATACTATGATTACTATTTGTCATTTGTTGAGTGGAGTAACTTAAATTTTTTAATTAATTAATTTGAGAGAAGAGAGAAAGAGAGAGCACAAGCAGGGGAGGGGCAGAGAGAGACAGGGAGAGAGAATCTGAAAGCACAGAGCCCAAAGTGGGGCTCAATCCTATGTACCATGAGATCATGACCTGAGCCAAAATCAAGAGTCAGACACTTGACTGATTGAGCCACCCAGGTGCTCCGTAAGTAACTTCATTTTGAGTTATTATCATCACATTTTATCTCAGAGTATCACTTCTTTTGTATATACCAAAACCCATTCTATAAAACTGCCTTGTAAAATTAAATAATTATCACCTGTGGCAATTAAAACTAATATTGTATAAAGGAAAATATATCATGTAAATGAAATCTCCTATTGAGCATATACCAAACCCTACATTGAAGTAAAGATAGTAAAATTTAACTTTAAAAAATGATTTATGAACTTAACCCCATTCCTTTCTATGTTGCCAGTAGGCAGAGCTGTGTAGACACAACTGCTTAATGCAAGTTCCTTTTCTTTCAATGATTCTCTTCTACATGTTTCAAATACTATTAAAGCAAAAAACTTTGGGGAGAAATCGGTTATGTTAACTGCCAACATGTATTGAAGTTTCTGAAGGGAGAGAATCAACTATGGCTTTCAAGAAATATGGAGGCATCTATAAACCTTCTCTCTCCCACCTAATCAGTTTTTCCCTCTGCAGATAATAATGCTCATAAGTATATAACATTCTGTACTATTTCCCAACTTAAATCCCCTTGGCCCCACAACTTGCCTACCCACCCACCCACCACCCCCATTTCTGTGCTCCTATACACACTCCCCTACGGGAGTAGTTTATACTGGGTGTTTCTGTTTTCTCTCTTCCATAATCTTACAAACACATTCCCACGATGATTATATCTGTGCTGGTCTGATTAATCCACCAAAGACACCAATAATCTCCACGTTGCCTAATCCAGTGATCTTCGTGTTTCCTTACTAGTGGTCTCTACTCTGTCTGTCATCATTTTATCTAACCTCTCAACAGCTCTTGACTCACCAGATCACTTTCTCCCCTCAGACTTTCTGGTTTCTCTTCTGATTTTTTAAGCTGTACCTTCTCAATCTACTTTGCTGATTCCTCTTCCTTTTCTCAGTCTTTAAACATTGCAGCTCACTTGAACTTCATTTTCTCTATTCTAGTGGCAGTATTCCCTGGGAACATCACCCAGTCCCATATTTTTTAGACTACTGTCACATGGGTGACTTCCAAATCTGCATTTCAGTCTGGACCTCACCTCTGGACTATAAGTTTTGTTTTATTCACTACTGTATCCTCAGAACCTAGAATAGAGTCATACACAATAGAGGTGCTCTATAAAGATGTGTTGAGCAAATTAATCAATGCTTTGCTTTATTTCCCAAGGATATTGTAAAAAACAAATGAATCAAGGGATATAAAAGTAACTTGTAGGTGTGCCTGGGTGGCTCAGGCGGTTGAGCGTCTGACTCTTGATTTCAGCTCAGGTCATGATCTCATGGTTCGTGGGATCAAGCCCCATATCAGGCTTTACACGGACAACTTGGAGCCTGCTTGGGATTCTCTTTCTCCCTCTCTCTTTGCCTATCCCCTGCTCACGCTATCTCTCCAAATAAATAAACATTAAAAAATAATCCTGCAGATTTTTATTATTCCAAAACAATAATAAGAGGGAGATACTAGAGAATTTGAAAAATGGATTTCAACATTTTAATCTAGATCTTCAAAAGTGGTATGTCTTCCCAAATTCAGTGTCCTATTTCACTCTTCAAACTCTGGGCATCAGGAAAAGAGGTATAATAAATCTGTATTCAGACACAAAAAGAAATGCTCTAATATTTGGCTGGATAAAAGTATGCCATCTCTAATATATGAGACCTACAGATTTGCTAGACTCAGTAATCCCAACATGAATGACATGTCTTTGCAAACTAGTTGCAAAGTGTTAATCATTTACAACGCAAATAGTAATTAGGTAAGTTATATGGTCCATAGCTTTAAAGCTTAGTACTTCCTGGCTGAATGGCTATCACTGAAAGAATAAGATATAGATACAAGCTAACAGGATGACTGTGGCTAAAATACATGAATTCTAAAATTTATAGCCTCTGCCTGTTAAAGCAAGCTGTCGGGGTGCCTGGGTGGCTCAGTCAGTTAAGCACCCAACTATGGCTCAGGTCATGATCTTGCCGTTGGTGCATTTGAGCCCTGCGGCGGCTCTTGGAGCCCAGAGCCTGTTCGGATTCTGTCTCTCCCTCTCTCCATGCCCCTGAACCACTTGTGCTGTTTCCCTCTCTCTCAATCTCTCTCTCTCTCTCTGTCCCCCCCAAGATAAATAAACATTGAAAACATTGTTAAAGCATACTGTCTTACAAGAGTACTTGTTCTCAAACTTTGAGACACATCAGAATCATCTGGTAGGCATCTGCCTCTTAAAGCACAGATTGTGAGTCCCACAACTGCAGTCTCTGATTCAGTTGATTTGAGCTTATGTCCAAGAATCTGCATTTCTAACAAGTACCTGGTTCTTCCTACCTTTCTAAACATGTATACTACAGTATCATCACACTTTGAGAAATTCTGCAGTAGAGGGTTTATTTACATGTTCATGGGGGGGGTGTATAAAGTTCAATATAACTCCAAAATATTTCTCCAAATTTTCTCGTGTTCATCTCATCATTTGTTCTGTGTATTAAGGGACCTCCTAATAGACCAATCCTTTTAATATTAGATTTATTTAAGCCAATAAACTCCCTGCCTTGCTTCTTTGACTATGAATGACATTCCATTTGCTACAAAGTGGTGATTATTGCATGGAGATTTGCTTTCCTTTGTGATTCCCATCTATATCATCATTGTTGGAGTAACACTGATCTAAATATACATGTCATTTATTCTACCTGTCTGCCTTCTACATAAATCAGGTGAAATTTTGAATTCACTAATCTCCTAAACTAGCAAAGCTAAATTAGAAGAGGATATAAACTCTAGATGCCTTGGCTCTGCCAAGGAAATAGTCTATCTATTTCTTGGAAATTTCAATCAGAACTTAACTAGATGCTGAGAAGAAAAGTGCCTAGAGTCTGAGCCTCCAACATAAGTGGAAGCCAAAATATACTGTTGGCCTTAAACTGAGATTCTATTCTGAATCCAGTACAATTTGGAAAACAAATGTCCAAAATGCGATAAGATATATCATGTTTGTAATTAATGTACTTAGCACAAATAGAAAATATTTTGAAAGAATAAATCCAAGAATGTGAAAAATTGGTGGAAATACAACTATGCCTCTTCAAAGTTTTACAATTTTCATTAACCATCTAAAAGTAAATGGATCACAGTCATACTTTTAAAATAATAACCAATATGAAAATCAACAGTTACCTGAAAAATAAATCAATAGTTACTTTCTTATAAAAGAATTTTTCTTTACAAATATATTCATAATTTTGTTCAAAATTAAGCTAGCCTTCTTCATTTTAAATGATTCAAATTATATTTGATTTACTGAAAAATTTAGGTTTGAAATTATTATACATGGAAAATAAAAATAACAGCATAGCATACCATGTCCCAAACATGATTCCAAGTATTTGGTGGTATTATTCATTCAATTAACTCACAATAACACCAGGAGGCAGGTGCTTCTAGGATCCTCCGTTAAACATGAGGGATTTCACAGCTAATCAGTGCCTAATTTGAACTTGATGAGTCTGGCTTCAGTGTCAGACTCTAACCTATTTTTAGCACTTCTTAAATGACATCCCCTTGTAAGAACTATTTGTTTTTGCACTTTAATCCAGCTTGCACTTTTGGTCTCATATTCACATTTTTTGACATTTTTTTCTGGTGAGGCTTGAGGAAAGGCAAGTCAGAAGTAACTTGTACAGTATAAAATGTTTATGTCAATGCTTTCTATATCTGCAGCCAAATAGATATTCAGCAAACCATTTCTAAACTTAATGATTAAAAATCTACCATAAATAATAAATGCCAATCAATCTATAATTGATTAAAAAGTATGTATTTCTAGTTACTTTCCTCTTAAACATAAGTCAAGTTGGTTTCCATATAACACCNTATAAAAATGCAACCGATTTCTGTACGTTGATTTTGTACCCTGCAACTTGGCTGAATTCTTGGATCAGCTCTAGTAGGCTTCTGGTGGAGTCTGTTGGGTTTTCTATGTAGAGTATCATGTCATCTGCGAAAAGTGAAAGTTTGACTTCCTCTTTGCCAATTCTGATGCCTTTGATTTCCTTTTGTTGTCTGATGGCTGATGCTAGGACTTCCAGCACTATGTTAAACAGCAGTGGTGAGAGTGGACATCCCTGTCGTGTTCCTGATCTCAGGGGGAAAGCTCTCAGTTTTTCCCCGTTGAGGATGATGTTAGCTGAAAGCTTCTCATAGATGGCTTTTATGATGTTTAAGTAGGTTCCTTCTATCCCAACTTTCTCTAGAGTCTTTATTAAGAAGGGATGCTGTATTTTCTTACAATGAGATTATGACCTAGTAAGGATTATATAAGAAATACGTAAAACAGTATTATAAAGTACTCCAGAAATTAAAATGTAGCATTAATTTTATTATTATGCAGGATAACACTTAGTAATGTGTTTGCTGTGTGTTACTGACTGCACACAACAAATAAAATAATGGTTATTACTTTTAGGCCCTTAATTAATTCTCATGATTTAAGGGTTTTAAAATATTCAAGATCTTATTAGAGAGTAATACATCTTTTCTGTTGACAACATGCATTGAAATTTTGCCCTTCTGACACTTAGGAAAATAACATTTGAGGAAGAAATATTTGGGGAAAAAAAACTTGATTAGCAAATCATATCAAAACTCTTAATTTTCAGACAACAATGTCTCTATCATACACAAAACCATATGAAAAAATTAAGGATGATATTGATTGTGAGGCCAGTTTGGTTTTTGGCCTTATTTCATAAAGTATATACTGCTTTATTACTGTTGTTGTTAGTTATTAAGAAGTGATGGTATCCATAGAAGCTTATAATTTGTACTTAATACTTCACATAGCTTTGGTTGTTTTGCAAATATCAGTCTCCATAAAGGGGAGAAATGTTTTTCCATCTCAGTAATTTTCCACTGATATCCTTCAGAATTTACTTTATATCTTGCAATTTATCATTATGCTTCTACTACCAATAAAGGCTCAAACTAAGTTTTGAGGAAAGTAATACTTTAAAAACATAAAAAAAACCTTGCAATTGTATGAGTGGAAATTAGCAACCCTAACTAGGATATAAAATATTTTTATGTAAGCTGTATAAATCAAATAGTATAATATGCCTAGTTTTGACCTGATTTGTAATTAGGAGTGAGGAAATATTTTGCTTCTGAAATTATTAACGGTATCAGAGGTGTTCCCTGAAATGTCCCCGGGTCTGTACCACAAACCGTGCTTGGAAATGAACACTAATAGCTATACCAGTTTCCATTGAACAACTTGTTTTAAAATTTAAATACAAGGAAATAAATTACTATATATTTTAAAAGTTTTTTACTCAATATGGCACACATATAAATACTTTACTTCTGAATAATTGTTTTGCTTTTTTGTTCATAATTTTGACAACATACAGTATTTTTCTCTAAGGAAAAATAACAAAAGTCTACATTGGCAACTATTTGGGAAATTTCCACACAATAAAGTCAGAAAAAAAATTTAAATATATTTTTTAAGAAAGATAATGCACATATAGTAGTATTTTCCTTTTCACTGAGGAAATCCTAGTGACATGATGTGGTCTGTGCCCTGAGCAACACTGGCCACCTGTCCCAAACCTTCTTTGGTCATATACTAAAGGATCAGTATCTGGAGAAAGAGGGAGACGAGGATTATAGGTAAATAACTCAAGTGAGCACTCTTAAGCATTACTGAGTGACATAGTGACAATTACCTTCCATCTCACCTTGACTTTTTATGGATTAGTGATTTCATGACCATTTAATTCCAAGCGTTTGCTCTTTTCAATAATGTTTTTTTCTCATATAAAATAATACCTGATAGAACATCTGGACTAATACATGGAATGACACAGGGTTGAGCATCTGGAGAATACAGAAAGGTACAAAAGAAGAGCAAAGAAATTTCCAGTCCTATCATTCAGAGATAACCATTGTTAAAATTACTGTGTATTTCTATCTAGTATCTTATTTATCTAGCTTTCTGCCTTTGTGAAAATTGAGATAATATCACATGTAAAAATGTGTATATTTCCTTTTGTATAATAAAAATTCATATCAGAATCTTATTTTAGTGGCTGCGTCATAGGGAACATTATCCACATTCCTTTTATTTTGGCATATCTTTTCCAATATTTCTCTTAAAATTAAAAAAAAAATTCTATGTAGGGGTGCCTAGTTGGCTAGTCAATAGAGCAGGTGACTCTTGATCTCGGGGTTGTAAGTTTGAGCTCCACATTAAGTACAGATGTTACTTACAAATAAAGTTGCA
Source organism: Crocuta crocuta (assembly GCF_008692635.1). Taxonomy (NCBI): domain Eukaryota; kingdom Metazoa; phylum Chordata; class Mammalia; order Carnivora; family Hyaenidae; genus Crocuta; species Crocuta crocuta. Next base: position 4,174,690 of record NW_027530183.1, on the reverse strand, counting down.
GAATCCATAGAAAATACTATATCTTAAATTGTTATTTTATAATTTTTAGAGGAGTCAAACTTTTCATATGGTCAGTGGATACTGTACCTCTTTTTTTTTTCATTAACTACACATTTACCTTATTGTAGATTTCTTTAACCTAGCTTTTGATTTTAAATTACGCTTTTTTTTAGTCTATTAAATTCATTAAGCTTTTCTTAATCTACCTTTTAATTTTTGCAAAAGTTATTGTGTATTTATTTTTTTCAGAAAATCTATACTATTTCTGGGAAAGAAATATTTGTATCAAATGCAGATATACAGAAGACCCCCCAAAATACACACATATTTTCAATTATATATAAACAAGTAAAATTGAATGATATGACCTACTCAGTTAACTTAAAATCACAAGTGCCTGAAGTGTTAACACCAGCACCAAAGCGCTGTTACCATCCCAAGCTGAAGGTGTGTATGATTTTCTGAAACATATGTCCTATAAAAATGTGTGCAAATCTAAAGTAGTATTAAAATTATAATAAAGTTATTATATGCACAGTTTTTTATTTTCAAGCAGAAGTCAAAAATGGAGAGCATATACTGGCTTTAATATCATAGATCATATCACATACACATACACACATGTATATTCACATAAGGATTGAAGATACCTATGACACTGTCTCTCTAGTAATAATTAGATCTTGGAGCATCTGGGTGGTTCAGTCAGTTAAGCACCCACCAGACTTTAGCTCCGGTCATGATTTCACGGTTCCGGGGTTCCGGGGTTCCAGCCCCTCATCAGATTGTGTGCTGACAGCTCAGAGCCTGGAGCCTGCTTCGGTTTCTGTGTCTCCCTCTCTCTCTGTCCCTCCCCTGCTTGTGCTCCGTCTGTTTCTTTCTCTCAAAAATAAATAAACATTAAGAAAAATAATAATTAGATCTCAAGACTGCTTTTTAAAATTTCACCTTTGTAAAGAATTTTAGATCCACGAATAGTTAAATGGAACATGAAGCCCTGTAAAGGATTCACAAAGAGAATGAAACTTGATTCATGTGGTTGAAAGTCAATATTGAGCTTATTTATTTATCACATCATACATTAGTAAGTTGTTTTTGAGCCCCTTCAATTGCAAGGTGCAGTAGCGGTCCTTAGACCTGAAAAGTTTTGAATTAAAACTGATGGCATCTCTACTTGGAAATCACGTATTTTGGGTAGTTTGTCTAGTTCATGTTTGTATAAATGTCTCCAATTGTTTTAATCGTGTTCATAGCAATGAGTCTATATATCCACCGAGACTGGTAGATAATATTTTTTAAATATTTTCCCTTTGTCTTGTTAATACACTGAGGAATCAAGGTCCGTATCCACAGGTGAAATTCACAGATGGGATTTCATATCTGTGATTGGCAGTCTAAATGAGATTCAGGGTCAGATACACAGCCCCACTGGTGGAGAGAGAGAATCAGATGAAAAGTCAGGGGATAATGGCCAGTTGTGCTTATCATTCTCTTTCTTCCCTGCTTTCAGGCAGAAACACACTCTAGTGGCTGTCACTCACTCATTACTAGGGCTGTCTCTGCCTGGGCTGGTGGTGACACAGCAGGATATTGCCACCTGGATTACTAAGCATCCCTTAGGCAAAGACAATAATTAAAATATTCTGATTTCAAAATGGTAAATTTTTGGCTGGTACTGTAGTATAAGTGGATAAGAACACAAAATAAATTATTAGTTCTGTTCCATGCCAAACGAAGCCAGTTGTCTTTTGTCATTTAGTTTCTTCTGCCACTTTTATGTTATATGGCCACGTGCATGCATATTAATGTGTTTCACATTTACATATATGTACAGTATATAATTTTAATGTACATTGTTATGTATCAAAGACAGCCTTTTAAAAATTATTATATGTATAATATATACAATGACAAATATACATTTTTATATTATATATTACTAGTTATATTATGTAGTATTTATATTATATATAATTTATGTTATATGTTATATACTATATATTTATAATAAGTTTATTTATATTATATTATGTACATTAATCNTCATATAATATAATCATATTATATTATATATATGTGACTAATTGTTTCCAAACACCTCCTGACATAATATCTCTGAGGTTAAAGTGAATTTTTTTTAATGTTATTTATTTTTGAGAGAGACAGAGAGACAGACAGAGGTGGGGGAGGGGCAGAGAGAGCGACACAAAATCTGAAGCAGTCTCCAGGCTCTGAGCTGTCAGCACAGAGCCTGACAGGGTGAAGGGGGGCCTCCAAGATCATGACCTGAGTCGAAGTCAGTTACATAACTGATGAGCCACCCAGGTGCCCCTCTGAGGTGAAATTAAATGTAATATGTTCTTTTTGCTTTTGTAGGTGTGGGAGAAGTTAAATGAGACTGAATTGATATTTACAGCATTTACCCTTTACCCTAACACAGGGCTAATATTCTTACTTTATTTCACTGAATTCTCACAAAAATTGACTATAACGGTATTTTTATATCTAAAGCATAGTTAAAAACACTGAGTTTTCAAAATTTATGTAATTTCCCGGAATTCAGGTAGCTAATATATGGTAAAATTAAGATTGCAGCTAGGTTTTCTGACTCCTAAGCCTGTGCTTTTTCAGATACAAGTTGCTTCAAGAGATAACTGACTGAGGATAGGCCTACAGTTGTAAGAAGGTCATTGTTTCCCAAACAGTGACGTGTTCTTTATAATGTGAGGTTAGTCTTATTTTTTCAACACTAAGAAACCAGTTTGGTGTTGTCCTCAGCCCCTCCTCCTACTTCCATCCTGTTGTATTAAAATGTACATGACCAATTTTAGTTGTTCATCTCGCTTAAAGTTATTTCACTTCTCTGACCTTTCACCTATTCTATAAATTTACATCAGTGGTAGAAAAGTTGTATTTCTCAACCTAGGACTATTGTATAGAATTAAGAGGTCACAGATTCAAAGCCTACAGCTTTCACTGCTATGTGTAGGTTGGGTTGTATGGGAAAGAACAGCGAATGGTGAACCTGTTGTGAATTGGAGCATGCAAGCTCCTCATGAAGGTGTTCAGATCCACTTAGAAACAAACAGCAAGGCCTCCATCAACCACAACACTTTCATATGAATAAATTCAACTCAAGGCTGCAACTATACAACACTTAGTGTTCACTTAGTGAACACTTAAATATTCATAGGTATTTGGGACACCTTAGAAATATAATACCAAAGTATAATACCAAAATATGATCAGAATTCAGTTAAATGTTCCATTTCCTTAATTATTCCTTCTGTGAACAGCACTAATTATTTTCAGAGAAAGTGAAGCAGTACAGTTGCTGATACATGTCTTCAGAAATATTCTTTTAACCATAAGATAGGAAGTAAGAAAAACCATGCCTCAAGACCTGTTTCAAGGTCATATCTGGTTATGCCTGTTTTATCAATGAGAAAATTAAGTCACCAAGGGAATGTAAATACTATAAAACATCTTCTAAGAAATTAAATACATGTTCAAAAGTCTATCACTTCAAAGTTGATATTAGAGATTATAAAGGTTTAAAAGTATATGGGTTGTTCTCTCAGAGGGGTGGTGAAATAAGAGAACCCATCAAGCTTTTGTATGGAGGCACCAGTGGGGTTTCAAAGCTCACACTTTGGCATGAGGGCCACCTAGGGGTTTAATCTGTGGGCCAGGCTTCTGTGTTCTCCTCTGCTTTGTTTGCCTACCCTGCAGGTGTGTTCTGGGGGAAGAGGTTTCCCTTCCTGGATAGAGCAATAGAGGAGGACCTCTGGGTCAAAAGTTTTCTTTTCCCTTTCCTAGAACTCCCATGCTTCCTCACGATGTCTTGGTGGCCTCACTGTGTGTGGACTGAGCAGTACTCAAACTGCTTAGCACTTGCTTCCAATGAATATCCAGACTCTGTGGATTATTTCTCCATCTTTCATTTTGCTTTGCCATTTCTCCTTATTCAGCAGTGCAGTGTGAATAGATTGGATTATACGTTAATGCAGACCTATGGGCCGTTGCTAAGACAGAAAGGCAGGCTTTGTTTGGGGAATGACATTTGCTCTCCAGTTTTCTCCTGGAAACATAAGAGCCTTACCTTTTTAAGCAGACTTTTATTCATACTGAAGCCATGGTAAATATTTCCAATTGATTGGGTAGGCACAGTGAACACCTCAGGGACTCGGGCTGCTGATGGCGGATCTTCAGCCGAGCATACACTCATGTGTTACTGTCTTATAGGAGGCGATCGAGATCGGATGACAGCAAACCATGAGAGCTACCTCCTTATGGCGAGCACCCAGAATGATATGGAAGACTGGGTTAAGTCCATCCGCCGAGTCATATGGGGCCCTTTCGGAGGAGGTGAGTATATATAGAACATGGGAAAAGGTTGACCAAGCCTGTTCATCCTTTCCCTCCTCCCAGCTGATGTTACTATCAGCTCCTATTTTCAAATGGACGAGTGTTAAAATAAATAGTAAATTATTCCATGTTACTGTTAAGGTATATATCTAAGTAACTCCCCGAAGTTTAGTTTAGATCAAATATCAATCACCAACCTTTTTCTATGAATATCTTGAATAATAAAAAGGGATGATTTTTTTTATTTTGAATTTTTCAAGTTCACTAATAATAAATAGTTATGGGAATGATACTATGATGTAGATTAGTTAAGACCATGCAGATATGGGGCAAAGCATTTTTGACTTGTATCTTTGGAAGGGATCCTAGCCCCAAGATGCTCAGTGATATCAAAGAAGAATAGCAAAGCTCTAGATGATAATCTGATGATTACTAGAATAAAAAAAAAAATGCTTTGTGATCTGACAAGTGTTTGTGGATTTGACAAGTTTTTAAAAGTAAAAATTCAGTAAGGGAAACCAAAACAAGAAGCACTCAAAAAACTTTATCTATAGCCAACACGCACTTCCCAAAACATAAAGCTTAATTATCTTATGTCGGTGTAGCTAAAATAAATTATATTAAATCAAATTAATATTTAGAAAACCAATTAAAATTCTAATATTTATTTTATATTCTTTTTTGTGTATTGGCAGCACCGTGAATTCAGAAGTGATTTTTTCACCTTAACATATTAGATACTTCTTAGACTGACTCCCCATTCTACATTTTAGAATAACTTCAAAGGTGTACTTTAAAAAGTTGGAAATTTAGGTTTTACCAGGTGAATGATACATGTCTGCAAATTGTCTTCTAGTAGTGACTTCTGTCGAGCAAGGGGGAGGTTCCTAACCAGGGCGACTATTCATCTCAGTTTGCCTGGTAACAGTCTGGTTTACAACTGTTGTCCCAAGATAATTATTGGTAGGACTGCTTTTCATGATGTCCTAGTTTGGGTGACAACTTATATGACCACCCTATTCATATACTAAAATGGCTAGTAAATGACTCTGTAAAACATTTGAAGAGGCCTGTGGGATGAGATCCCTCCCACAACATTAGCAGAGGGTTGCTCATAATTATTCTTGAGAGGTGTACTCAGTTGCTGTCATTTCTAAAGACTCTCTTTCCTCCCCATTGTCAAATTTCTGGGGCTTCTGAGTTTAGGGGGTTCCTTAATACCTGCTGAAGGAAGTATTTTTGCTCAGGGATTATATCTATTCAGTGTGCTATTCTCTCCCTTTCCTCCTCTTCTATCTGTCCTTTTCTTAAGAGAAATGAATGAGACCTAATTAGCTTTATCAAATCCATGGCCACAGGGGGTCCCACCTGCCCAGGAGTCCCAGAAGTTACCCCAGTGGGACTAGACAAGAGCTATATCTAAGTTTTCAAATTTATGAACTTGGCAGGGATGCTCTAGTGTTTGATAGGTTTATGTACAGTAGTTCCCCTTATCTGTGGTTTCACTTTCTGCAGTTTTTAGTTATTCGTCGTCAACCACGGTCCTGAAGCAGACAATACTCCTTCTGACCTATTGTCTGTCAGAAGGTCAATAGTAGCCTACTGCTGTATCATGATACATATGCCGTTCACCCTACTTCATCTCATCACATAGGCATTTTACCATCTCACATCATCACAAGAAGGGTGAGTACAGTAGAAGATGTTTTGAGAGAAAGTGACCACTTTTATTACAGGGTATGATACAATTGTTCTTTTTTATTATTAGTTTTATTTTTAATCTCTCACTGTGCTCAATTTTAAATTAAATTTTATCATAAGTATGTATCTCTAGGAAATAACATAGCATATGTAAAGTTCAGGCATCCGTCACCGGGAGTCTTGGAACATAATTCCCACAGATAACAGCGGACTACTGTACCTTATCCTATGGAATGAGCTTCAGGGATTTCCTAAGTGCTTGTTCAAATTTACCTGTAAAGAGATGTACTTTAGCATAGAGCACTTACTATAGAAACAATGCTCCTCTGAAAAAAAAAAATAGTTGGGGGGAGGGAGGCAAACCATGAGAGACTCTTGAATGCTGAGAACAAACTGAGGGCTGATGGGGTTGGGGGGGAGGGGAAGGGGGATGATGGGCATGGAGGAGGGCACTTGAGGGGATGAGCACTGGGTGTCATATGGAAACCAACTAGACAATAAACTATTAAAAATTTTTTCTACCCTTTCGTTTAATTGAAGAGTGTTATGAGATTGAAAGACAACCTTTTAAAGTACTCATTCAGGGCACCTGGGTGACTCAGTCGGTTAAACATCTGATCTCATGGTTCATGGGTTCAAGCCCCACGTTGGGCTCTGTGCTGACAGCTCAGAGCCTGGACCCTGCTTTGGATTCTGTGTTTCCCTCTCTCCCTGTCCCTCCCTGGCTTGCACTCTATCTCTCTCTCTCAAAAATAAATAAACATTAAAATTATTTTTAAAATAAAAATAAATACTCATTCAATTTGCAATAAATTCTTTGTGATTCAACTGAACATTAGAGTTTTTTTAAATTAATACAGAATATAGAACCAAACTGAATATGGACATTGATAAAACATCACAACTGTCACCCATAATCTAGAGTTTCAAATGTCTGTGCTCTTTGATTGAATTTTAAAGAAATAGTAAAAATTTGAGTTTCAAACAAATTTATATAACTGAAAGATCTTTTATTTATCTTATCTATTAGAGGTCCATTTAACATTTCATTGAAAATATGTTTTCTACTGAAAAAGAATATTTTAAAACCACTGTTTTAGTTCAATCCCACATATTGTGGATTAGGTCATTAGGACCCAGGGAGGGTGACTAACTTGCCAAATGTCAGCCACACGGTGAGTAACCGAACTAGGAAGAAAACCCATGGCGTCTGGTTTGTGGGCTTCCTCCTGCTTTCTTGCGCAATAGTGTGACCTACTACCTCTGTTGTGGGAATGACAAACCCACAATGACAAGCCCATGCCCTACTGGTAATAAAACTGGTACTGGTACTTACTGGTGCATGAAAACATAACAAAAATTAAATAGTAATAATTAAAATAAATATGGTTTTTCAAGTCCTTCAAAAATAACCTGAATTGATACCACCAAGAAAGTGAAAATATAACCAACTATTATTTTGGGAGGAGGTATTCCTGGATCATATATTTGATAATGAACTTGTAACCAGAATTTATAATGAACTCTTAAAATGCAATTTTAAAGAGAAATTAAAAATTGGAAACAGTTTGACTCCATTAAAAGATGAGCAAAGAATCTGAATAACCATTTCTCCCAGGAAAACATGCAAATGACCAAAAAGCACATGAAAAAATGCTCGGAGTCATTAGTCATGTGGGAAATTCAAATCAAAATCACTATGAGATAACACTTTATACCCACTAGGATGGCTAGAGTTAGAAAGTCCAACAATAACAAGTATTGATGAGAGTGTGGAGAAATCAAACTGTTCCTACATTGCTCATTGGAATGTAAAATGATACGGCTGCTTTGGAAAAGAGTCCGGCAGTTCCTCATTCAATTAAATGCAGAAGTATCATATGGCCAGCACTCCTAGATAGATATATACCCGAGAGAAATGAAACCATATGTCCACACAGAAACTTGTACATGAATATTTATGGCAGCATTATTGCTAATAGCTAAAACATGGGAATACCCGAATGTCCATGTGGTATATCGACATCAGGGATTATTACACAGCCATTAAAAAAAAAAAAAAAAAAAGAAGGAATAAGGTACTGAACTGGGAAATTGATAGAAACAGAAAGGAAATTAATGATCACTTAGGGCTAGGATAAGAATGTTGGAGGGGATGGGTGATAGCCCAAGATATGGAATCTCTTTTTGAGGTGATAAAAATACTCCAAAACTGACTATGTTGATGTACAGTTGTATATATCTATGAATATGCTACAAGTCATTGAAACATACACTCGAAATGGGTAAATTCTATGATATGTGGATATTTCAAAAAAGCTGTTAAAAATATCCTCAATTGCTGTAATTGTCTTCAATAAGAAAATATATCTCTCCTCCCTAAGTTATGGAATCCAACCATCAGTTAATCCTAAATAAAGACCTCATAGATTCTAATCTCCCTCCCAACACTTAAATATCGTTGTGGTCATTGATTAAATTGTATCTGTAAAGACATTTGGAAGGTGACAAATAACTCTGACTTATAATTTCTGTATACCAACTTTTTTAATGTGTTTGTTTAAAAAAGGGCATTTCACATGTGTAGCAACACGGATGGACCTTGAGGGTGTTATGCTGAGCAAAATAAGTCAGGCAGAGAAGGACAAATATCATATGTTTGCACGTATAGGAGGATTAGGAGAAACTTAACTGAGGAACAAGGGGGAGAAGAAGGGGGGAAATGGTGGGGGAAAGGGAGAGAGGCAAACCATGAGAGACTCTTGAATGCTGACAAAAACTGAGGACTGATGGATGAGGGGGGGAGGGGGGATGGGCATGGAGGAGGGCACTTGTGGGGATGAGCACTGGGTGTTATGTGGAAACTAATTTGACAATAAACTATTTGTAAAAAAAAAAAAGACGACAATAAATAAATAAATAAAGTATCCATTATAGTGAAAAAAAAATTTCAAGGAGAAAAAGAGGGCATTTCATTACCTATACTGCAGTTTCACAACTTGTGTTTTAAAAAGTTAAAGTTTTTCATGAGACACCTAAGCTTATCTTTGTTCAGGCTGCATATACATGTAAAATATTCCCTCTTTACCATTACAATAAGAAGACATTTTATTAAAAATAGGAGACACCCAAGGAGATTTCCAAACTTTTCAGTCTCTTAGAAATGAGAAACTATTATGTGAAAATCATGGCTTTGGATTTGCAGGTCTTTTCTTTTTATTTAATAAAGCAAACTTCCCACAGATAATCAGATAAGGGAACCAATGAAAATGGGAGTGGACATTCACTTGACAACCTAGCTTGATATCAAAATTCAGTATTGAATCTAGATACTTCAGCTTTGTGTTATCTGCTTAAAACCACCCCTAGCAGTTGCTTCCCCAATAGGATTTCTGGCTTAAAGTCAAATCCCAAAGTTAGGATGTCAAAACCTTTATTTCGCTTTGGAAAAGTGTAGGGGTTATGTTTTGCTTGTTGTTGTTTACAGGTTTGTTTTTGTTTTTGTGTTTTTACAATTCCTTTCCATTGTTTTTGAGGCAATGTATAAGGAAGTGCCTAACCCATGGTCTAGGAAGAGTGTGAATCCCATTGAGTGTTCGTTAGATCTGAGTGTTTTTTCTGACTTTAACTACTTACAAAGTTAGGCTCTTCCTGTACTTGTTTCCTTACGAAAAGAGTTGAGTCAGAGACCCATCGATGCAATAAAAATACTGAATGTGAATACTCCTCATGATGAATAACTGGCATGCGGCAAAGCAGGAGTTAATTAGGAGACAATGTGGTCTTGCTCTGGCATAGACAGCTGTGTGATCTTGGATAGGGATGTTACCCCTCAACTTTCAGTTTCTTTGTTTGTGAAATAAGAAAATGAGACAAAACCATTTAAACTGAGATTCCTTCCAGCTCCAGAGTCCTGGGGTTACATGTGTTCCCTCTGTGCCAGTGCTCAGGTCAGTGACATTTGCGGCTGGTGAGGTGCTTCCCAGTCTGGCATTGCCATTGCCACTGTCTTGTTTATACTGGGTTACACTGTGTGCTTCCTTATTTTCCTAGTAGCGTGCTGTGACACCGAAGGGAAAAACAAGTATGAAGCATAGGAAAGAAACTACTAATGCCTCCTTTAGTGACAAGCCATAACCTATCTGGGCATGCTGGTCGGAGTAATGATGTTTCTACAGGGAGTACCTTTGTAGTATTCCTCGCAGTTTCGCAGCGCCCCTGTCAAATGGCTAGGAAGGCACGCAGAGACCTTTAGGGGCCGGTTGGGGTTAAAGCACTAGCATTCCACATCTGCTCCTGGAACAGCCAGGTGGATGAATGATTAACTTGGTGAGTAAATTGTTCAGTGAGTTAGATTGAGAGTGTGGGTAGGCATGGCATCTGGGGTGGAGAAGGTACATGCAAGAGCCAAGGAGAAAGTTGAAAACAGGATTGGTTTTCAAACCATAACCAGAAAAAAATATATATATATAAATATATGTAAACAGACACACATGAGTTGCGTTGACTAGTTTTCTGATAATTATATTTGTAGGTTCTTTGTTACCCGATTGAGGATATTCTTCCATTTCACAGACACACACATATGTACCAGTAGGCACACATATGTTTTAGTGATATGCACATTTAAATCAGCACTCACAAATAGATTCATTTGCAAAACCTCTGAAAAAGTCTTGTACAGGAAGAATAAATGCAGGAAGGAGGGAGTGAAAGTTTATCCCCTTGGAGCTGGTTTGGTGCTGTTTGATTTCTGAGGGGCTGAGGCAGCCAGTTCTATAGGAGCAGCACAGACAAGGGCAGAGAAGTCAATACAAAGTCAGACGAAGAAGAAAGGGGTTCACACGCTGTGTGGCATTCTCCCTCCTCCCCTCATACTGTTGTGACTGCACCTGCTGCATGTGACCAGCGGGCACTGAAGGCAGTCGCAGCCACAGCGCAGTGACGAGGCAGCTGCTGCTGTTCCAGCTCCCGCCCAGCCCTCATTCAGAAAAGGGGAGAAGGAGCCGGAGGAGGGGGGAGGAGAAGCTCCCTGCAGAGCTGCCTCCTCCACGGATCCGGATCCGAGGAGGCTCCATGGAATGGGCACTCAACTGTCCTGACGTGGCGATTCCCTCAGGAGCCCCAGCAGTTTGAAGACAGAAGGGAAAGGGGAGAAGCCTGCAGAGAGCATCAAAGGATGAGGGGTGCCATAAAAGGAACAGGGGAGTCCTTTGCAAAGAACCTATCATGCCCCGAAATGCTTTCTGGAGAAGGTGCCATTATTTGCTTCCCCTTTCGTTCAGATGAAAGGAGCCAGCAAGGACCGTCCTGAAGTATTCCTCAGGGGCCTTTTTGTCATTGTTCCTTTTTTTTCCCCTTGCACACGACTATTTGCTGACCTTTCCAGAGGAATCTCAGACCCCCCAGTTCCAGCTGAGAAGACAGTTCTTAATAAAAAAGACAAAAACAAAAAACAAAACAAAACAATTCCTGCTGTTTGAATGGAAGGTGCAGCTTGCTGCCATCCTTTTTGGTGTGACATTTTGGAATGTCTGCAGAAACTTAAAGCAGAACACCTAAACCTTAAAACTCCTTGGACTAGGCGAGAGAAAAGGAAGTTTTTACCAAAAAAGAAGTAAATGAGAGATGGTGATTTATCCCTGATCCGGGACCTGGACGATCAAAGCCTTCACGTCCTAGGAATCAGCACTTCAACCCTAACAAATAAACATGAGAAGGAGTGGCTTTGGGGTATCACACAGAGGCAGGTTTTAAAGGAAGTCTGGAACTGGTTCAGAACTTCGGGCCTGTATGATGCCTGAAGACCGAAACCCTGGGGGACGGCCCTCAGGTGCCTTAGCATCAACTCCACTCATTCCCAAAACTACATACAGAAGAATCAAACGGTGTTTTAGTTTTCGGAAAGGTAGGTAGATGATCTGCTAATGTCCATTTAAAAAATATACATATATTCTCTGGTGCTTTAAGGTCAGTTTATGTTCAGATAAAATGGGACTTTGAAAACCAAAAGCTTAGAACTGTACAAGGTGATTATGTGTGTCTCTGCCTGTCTGTATTTGTTTTTCAAGGTTCATATTGATCTGTTTATGATGGCGAATGGGCCAGGTAGGTGGGGCTTAAAGAATGATAGTCCTATAGGGATCACCTTGACTGATGGAAAACCAAGCAAGCCTGCCTGGCCATTCTGAGAGGAGGGGCCAAGGCTACCTTGGGCTTTCTCAGACCCAAACCAAGCAGCCATGTTGTTACTTCTTGAAATCAGTCTCTCTCAGATCCTTGTTGCTCTGCTGCCAGCACAAGCTGCCTGTGCTTGCCTCACCAACCCTGCTGAGAAAATTTTAATTTGAATAATCAGATGATCTGTAGTGACCCCTTTTCAAGAGCCTTTCAACCATATTGACTAACACTGATTAGAAATAGGAGTCACCTTGACTTTCCAAATATATCAAAAGGCAGCACTGGGAGAGGCCAAAGATATGAACTATCAGGAGCAAGAAGTGAGAAAATATTTAACAATTTCTGATCAATAAAAGAGGCTAAGAATTTCAGAACTGATTTGTGCAGGGGGAGTGAAAGAGTACTCATGGGGAAAATAAAACTACTTTTAGAGAACATTTCTGTATCAAAATATTTTTAAATGCCCTTTTGCTTTAAAATTGGAATAATTAAATGAGGTGATTATTTACACTGGAATAGGTAATTATAATTTAATGTCATCTATAGTAAGCTAATAAGTTAATCAGGAAGAGACGTGAGTAACATCTAAGGTTCTTTCTCCCTTTTTTCTTTGGTCTGCTACCTATTAACCCTTTCTACTTACTAACCAACAAAAGAGAGAAGAAAACAAAGTAAGAAAAAGAAAACACTTGTATCAAGCAAAATATAGTAAGAACTTTTAAGATTAAACCTTGTTCTTTCTGAGTCTTTCCCTCTGAACAGTTGAGATCTACCTATGATCATTATCATATATTATTAGCAAGGAATTCAGGTGTTCAGTTATCTACAAACGTAATTGAGAGATACTTGTCTCATATTTTATAGATCTGTAGAGATTTCATGGTTACTGTTAAGACTGTATCATTGACAGAGAAATTGATAACAATAGAAATTGAAAAAAACTAGGGAGTAATTGCTTAAGGGCATGTTTTCATTTTCCAGCTCCTCTAGCCCTCAGCAACTAAATTGAGTTTATCCAAACACACAGAGAGAGTCTACTTTTCCAGCCTCTTGCTGCTCATTTGTAACATGAGATGTTCTGGGGACAATTAATATATCTTTGAAATATAGAGCAAGGTGTTTTTGACCTTTTTCCACCTTCTCTCCAATAGTGGAGTATAAGGTATCTGCAAGAATCCTGGCTAAGACTGCTGATCATTATGTCCTTTTCCCTTTCTCCTTAAATACTAATGAGGGAAGGCAGTGCCTGGGAAGAGAATCCCCATGGGCTGGCAAATGGCACCAGTGGAATGGGGCATAGCTTCTATCTATCATCTCCTATGGGTTATTTTTAAACTATTGTCCTTTGCTACGCAAAGTCTTAGTAACCTGAGGAATGTTCAGCATGTGAGTCGAGGATTAACAGATTTCTAATTTGCAAAACTGTATTCTGGTTTCTGTCAGAACCATAGAGGAGGGGAGGAACAGGAAGCATCGAGCTGTTTTAAGTTTCCTTCCCTTTTAGCCAGAGCCAGCGGCACACCAGCCTCTCTTGTTCCCTGGCTGCAGGACGACAATTACACAGTGAGGCTCTGGGAGAGAAGCTGCTTCTGTGTGTGCAGCACTGATCACTCCAGCCCGCAGTGGCGCAGGGGCAGGACTCACAGGGGAGTTTTTACGTCTTTGTTTAAGGTCCTGCATGGGAAAGCAATGGGAAAGCATGCGCTTTTCTTTCAATCCTGGGTCCCCAAAGCATGCTACCTTAAGAAGAGAGTGTTCCGTTGTGCTTTGTTTAATCCCCTGGGTACTCAAGTAGTTCAAGAAGTGGACCTGTTTCTGCCTTCCTCAAGCAAAGCCTGTTGGAGAGCATCAGCTTAGGTCACTTCAGTGAAAGCAAAAGTGGGAGTGCGTGACTTATGGAAAAGCACCGGGAAGCAAAGAAAGTTGATGCATCTGCTTTTCCTGATCCACGTTTAAAACATTTTTTTTTTTTTTTACCGTTGTCAGGGCTAGGCCAACAGCAGAGAAGACTTCCAGCTTTAGAAATGCCCTTGAATAAAGTGTGGAGTTGAGTCAAAGTTTCCAGAGGCCTGGTGATACTGGAGCCTGCGTGCTGAGCAGGCTCTAAGTATATGCTCAAGGCTGCTTTCTTTTCCAGTCCCCTTTGCTCCTTTGTTGTCCTTTTCATCTCTCCGTTTCTTTGTGTCGATACTAATAGAGATCACTGAAAATGCTCTTCCGGTGTTTTAAAAAGGTAGGAACTGACAAGCATCTATTAGGCAGGAGGCTGGAGGGATGACAGTGCTTTGGGTTTATGTTCTGGAGAGATCATGATTACAATGTATTTTTATTCTGTTGATTTTGAAACTATGTTTATAGTTTTCTTTTTACCTCTGTAAGCCTAGTATCTAATATGCAAAGTAGCATAAGCAGCGTTTTCATTACCACCTATTTTGGTTCCTGAATGTTAGTAGTAATTTCTAGTCACAATAGACTAGCTAGCTGGTTTAAGGATGTTATGCTTCCGGGACACACTGAAGGAAACTCCAACTCTATCTTGTTTTTGTTTTCCTGAGTTACTCTTGCCTTAGAGATAAGTCATCATTAATTACCTAGAACTTTCCCCTACACTGTACCCAGTTAGTGGTCATGCACTGTTTCTTCTTCCATCTTTATAGATTTCTAGCTCCTTTTATGTTTCCACCACCTTAGTTCTCTGTGCCTTTATCACTTCATGCACACAACTTATTTTAACCTAAGAAGCGGGCTCTTCAAGACAGCATCCATCCTCGCTTGTTTCCAACTTGATGTACTTCACAAATTCCTGCAACACACAGGCCATTTGCAAAGCATTGACCAATTGGTATTCCTGAAATATTACTCTCAAGCATCATCCTACAACTCAAATAGTTTTTTAAAGTTTATTTATTTATTTATTAATTTTGAGATAGAGAGCAGGGGAAGACAGAGAGAGAGAATTCCAGTCAGGCTCTGATAGTGCATAGCCTTGACACAGGGCTTGAATTCATGAACAATGAGAGCATGACCTGAGCTGAGACCAAGAGTCGGATGCTTAGCCAAGTAAGCCGTCAAGGCATCCCTCAAACATTTTGATGATTCCCTATTGCTCCCAGAAGGAACTCCTGTTTCATATAATTATCAAGGCCTTATAACCAGGTCCGTCTATTCCCTGGAGAATAAACTTCCAAGTCCCCAGATTGTCCCACTCTTTCTTCCTAAACATATGTCCAATACCAGCTCTTTGCTTTTTTTCATTATGCTATAATACTCTCTCTACTCTCTGTTCAGACTTTATACTTCCTTTTAGGCATTGCTGGCTCTCATTTATTCATCAAGCCTCCTCTGTTGACCCAAGCCTTCTGTGTAACCCATTAATTTCTTAAATGCTGCCACCTGGCCACCTTATCTTCATCACCTTCTTAAAGTGTTTAATACACATTTAGGGGCACCTGAGTGCCTCAGTCAGCTAAGCATCCCACTCTTGGTTTCAGCTCAGGTCATGATCTCACGGTTCATGAGTTTGAGTCCTGCATCAAGCTCTGTGCTAACGGCACAGAGCCTGCTTGGGATTCTCGCTCTTTGCCCCTCCCCTGCTTGTGCTCTCTCTCTCTCTCTCTCTCTCTCTCAAAATAATAAATAAATAAATTTTTTAAAGTGCTATATACACATTTGTGGTAAAAGATAGATGATAGATTGATGAGAGAGAGAGATCTGTTTACTTCTTCCCAGAGTGAAGAGTGGCAATAGGTCTGTTCAGTTGAGGATTCAAGGTTTATTACAAACTGGTGAAGTACAGTATTATTATGTATCTTTTTCTACAGGTCTATAAGCAATCATGAGTTAAAATGGGCTATCTTTGTCATGGTTGTGAATAAAACCAACATTTCTTTGATGTCATTGTATGCTGTATATATTATAATCACATTTATGGAAATTGATTTGTCCAATAGAATGTTGCTATCTAAATCAGTACAATTTTAAATGGTGCTATAAATGAGCAGCTCCTTTATTCATAATATCAAAATTTTATGGAACATCTACCAAGTGATTATGGGAGTGAGCAAAGAGGTTGCCTTGAATCTATGAGTTCACATACTCCTTGGAGATAAAGAAACATAAATAATTGCTTACTCTGTGGTCAGCACTACAACAAATCATATATAAAGGCTGAGGGGCTCATGAACAAAAGGCCAACCACGGTCTTACCTGGAATAACAGTGATTCATCTGCACTATATAAAATCAAATATAATCATTTAGCTAGAAATCAGATTTAGACATTTTCTCCATACTATCCTAAGAGAGTGGTCAGTATGCCTATGGGAGAAAAAATATATATATGACTGAATTGAGTTAATGTAACATAGTGGAAAAGGAAGACTTGTATCCCAGATCTGCCACCTCCTAGATATGTGACCTCAGGTCATCTAGCATCTCTGAAGCTGTTTGTAGAAATGAAATCTTCTTGTAGATACTTGTGAGAGGTCAAATGAGAAAATACATGTAAATTACATGGCTGGTACCTGAATATAAATGATGTGAGACCTAGACCACAGGGCCACTATACTGACATTATTATACTTCTTAAGTTTTCTAAGCTTTTCTTTTTCCCCTTCCTTCTCCACTCTGACTACAGAAAGAATCACAATTCTATGGGGCACCTGGGTGGCTCAGACAGCTGGGCATCCAACTTTGCTCAGGTCATGATCTCATGGTCCATGGGTTTGAGCCCTGCATCTGGCTTTGTGCTGACAGCTCAGAGCCTAGAGTGTGCTTCAAATTCTGTGTCTCCCTCTCTCTCTGTCCCTTCCCCACCCCCACTAATGCTCTGTGTCTCTCAAAAACGAAAGAGATAAAGAAAAATTAAAAAACGATTTTACCAAACATTTACTGGTTATTATAGATTCAGACCTCCTTGGATTGCAAGTTTTCTATCCATGTAAGATTTTTTGGTTACTTAGAAAGTGTTGGCGACAGACTGAAGTAAACTTTGGCTCTCTTTGTTTCTTAGTTCTGGATTAAATTGGATGTCTTTTATTTTGATTGTGTGTCCCCTCCAAATTCCTGTGTTGAAAGCCAAATGCCTAAGGTGATGGTATTAGGAGATGGGGCCTTTGGGAAGTGATCAGGTCATGAGGGTGGAAACTATTATGAATGGGATCAGTGCCTTGCTTGGTAAAAGGGCTCCAGAGAGCCCTTCCTTTCCTTCCTATGCTGTCACTTGAGAATGCAACCAGAAATAGATAGTTTGCAACCCAGAGGAGGGCTCTCCCCAGAACCCCCAACTGTACCAATCTGATCTCAGACTTCCAGCTTCCAGAACTATGAGAAATAAATTTCTTTTGTGTATAAGCTACTCAGCCTACTGACTATTTTCTAACAGCAGCCTGACTGCACTCAGACACACAGATAAACTCTTCTTGTTTATGTCCCTGGAACTTAATACCAAAGTGGGTAAGGATCGAGGGTTCCAAAAACATCTGTGGAATTAATGTATGCATTAAAGCAAAACACTTCCTCAGTGATGGAAATAAATGAATAATTCCAATGTAAAATGACCATCACCAATAATTCTCAGGCGAAGGCACTGTTATGTATAAAATCTTGAAAACAAAACAAAAAAATCCGTGGTGTGCTGATGAAAAGCCAGAAGTTAAACAATCTTCGGTTATTTCTCAAATTCCCTGCTATTGGTGATTTTTCTGAGTTCCCAGTCTTTTCTTTCTAGAGAGCACGTGCTAAGCCACATAGAGAATTTGCTTTTACTTATTCTTCTGCTTACTGCAATACTGCTGGCAGAATAAGTCTTGGCATCATCAGGATTATAATAATTTTCATTTAAAAATGAATGTTCAACCATGATATATAGACAAATCAAAATAAAAGTCGTCCAATTTTGTCCAGGAGTAAGAAACAAAGACAGCTAAAATTTACCTCAGTCTGTCACCAACACCTTCTAAGTAACCAAAAATTTTATATGCATAGAAAACTTGTAATCCAAGGAGGTCTGAATCTTTAATAACCAGTGAACGTTTGGTAGAATCTCGATTCTTTTTGTACTCAGAGTAGAGAAGGAGGAAGAAAAAGAAAGGCTTACAGAATAAGTTTTCCTAGGCTGACTCATGATGGCAAAACCTTCCTTCCTGAAGAAGGCCTGAAAATCTGATAAGTTGTATTGTATTTAGGAAACAACTAATAGTCCAGCATGTTTGTGGGCAAGCAGTAGAAATGAGGGTGGATGTGGCCAGTGCCTGGCACACAGTGGGTGCCACCTAAGCATCTGTTGATTAAATGGTGGATAAAGGAGCAGGGCTCCAATTGTGGAGACTTGGTATTTTATAAAAAAGAGTTTAGTTGGCCAGTGGGCACCACAGGAAGAAATAAAGCAAAGAAATGTCATGATCCAATTTAAATGTTATGAAGATCATCATGGCAGCACTTGCCTGAAATGAGTGTACTGCTCTTCAAAAACTCACTTAAGAAATATTAAGGATCTAGCCTAATGTAGTGGCATTGAGTTTGGAAGGGATCAATGTGGTGATTAAACGGAAATCAGGAAGGAAGGAGGGATCTAGGTTGACTCTCAGATGGCACTTCAAAGATTTGGGGGGATAACTGGAACAGATGACCAAAATTAGGATTACAGGAAGTAGAACAGGTTTTCAAGAAAAGGTGACTTTGGGGGCACCTGGGTGGCTCAGTTGGTTAAGTGTCCGACTTCAGCTCAGGTCATGATCTCATGGTTTGTGGGTTCAAGCCCCGCATTGGGCTCTGTGCTGACAGCTAGCTCAGAGCCTGGAGCCTGTCTTTGGATTATGTGTCTCCCTGACCCTCCCCTGCTCATGCTGTCTCTATCTCTCTCAGAAATTACAAAAACATTAAAATTTTTAAAAAAACAAAAAGTAAAGGTGACTTCATTTTAGAAATTCTGAGTTTGGGAAAGTTTTGAAGTATCCATGTGAGGGGTCTCTTGGGCACTTAGAAATCCAATACTAATGGGGCACCTAGATGGCTCAGTCCCTTAAGCATCCAACTTCAGCTGAGGTCATGATCTTGTAGTCCGTGGGTTCAAGCCCTGCACTGGGCTCTGTGCTGGCAGCTCTGAGCCTGGAGCCTGCTTCAGATTCTGTGTCTCTCTCTCTCTGACCCTCCCCTGCTCATGCTATCTCTCTCTCTCTCTGAAAAATAAATAAAACATTAAAATTTTTTTTAAAAAAAAAGAAAAGGTGACTTCGTTTTAGAAATTCTGAGTTTGGGAAAGTTTTGAAGTATCCGTGTGAGGGGTCTCTTGGGCACTTAGAAATCCAATACTAATGGGCACCTAGGTGACTCAGTCCCTTAAGCCTCTGACTTCAGCTGAGGTCAATCCCCACGTTGGGCTCTGTGCTGACAGCTCAGAGCTTAGAGCCTGCTTCGAATTCTGTGTCTCCCATTCTCTCTGCCCCTCCTCGCGCATGCTCTCTCTCCATCTGTCAGAAATGAATAAATGTTTAAAAGAATAAGTTAATAAATAAAAGAATTCCAATGCTTAGGTTCATAAGAGCAGCCCAAATTGAGATACACATGTGGGAATAATTGATAGACAGTGAGATTAAATGTCAAGCAAAGAAATTGTGTTAAATAGCATAAAAATAGGGCTGAGGACAGAACTCAGAGGACCAACAAATTTATGAGAAGGGTGTAGCAAGCATAATCAAGGAGATTGATGAAGGAAGGCAAGAGTTATGTAACACATAAGAAGAAGAAGATATGAGGAAGAGTGACATTGACCGTTTTAAAGGGAGTGAAGCATAAAATAATGTAAAAAATAAATTTGGCTTTCAGTGCTTTAGCAACTAGAAAGTTGTTGGTGACTATAGAAAAAGCTCTTTTAGTAGAATGACAGTGTCAGAGTCCAAATTGCAATAGGTTGACAAAAGGTTAGAAAGTGACAAAATAGAGACAGTTATAACTTTACTGGGAATCAGGGAGCACACAGAATAAATTATTGCAAGGCACAGAAAGTCCAAGAAGGTTTGGCTTTGTGTTTGCTTATTCATTTTTAAGATGGGTGGAATTTGAATACATATATCTGATCACATTCAGTAATCTCACATGCTGCCTCTAGCTATTGAGTATATATATCACACATAAAGGAAGAAACTCAGAAATCCTGAAAGAGATTTAGATTTCTCTCTCTCCCTTCTCTCTCTCTCTCTCTCTCTCTTTCTCTCTCCAGTTGGAACAGCCTCCCACAAGTTTTATAAAATCACCCATGTAATTTACTTTCTCAGTCCAGCGAAGTCACCTCCTTGGTGATGCTATATGATACCACCCATGTATTTCTAAGAGAAGCACACACGATGTACCTTTGTCACCCAGAAATTCCAGGGATGGTTTTGTCAGGGACCGTGAAACCGTCTTGGGAATTTAATGAACATAGCTGGAACTGTTTGCATGACTCAAATAACAGGGTATATTCCTGTTAATAATCTACTAGCCAATGTGTCTTTTTCCCGGTGCTGCTAGTTGGAGATAGGCTTGTGACCTTTGTGCTTTCCTGTTAATCTTAAAATTTAAGATTCTGCTTCTTCAAGGAAAATCTTTGACAAAACAGCTTTAAAATCCCTCTAACTTTCCTCACACACACACAAAAAACATCCCCATTGATGACATTAATTTAAATCTACCATTGTAAGACAGAGATGTTTGGGAAATTCTATTTTCAATGCCATAAAATGGGAAGCATATGTCTTTTATAATCATTTCCTAATTCTTTGCAACACCAGATTTACAGCAGAGAACTATTGTTTTTCCACAGAAATCTCTAAGTACATGTATCTATCATCTATATGCTTTAACTGTCTTGCATATTATATTGGCAAATAGCCATAGATTTTACATAAAGGAGATCATTTTCTTGGACAGGATGCACAAGATATTCAGTTTTCTCCTCCATTTTTTTAATTGACCTTCAAATTTGCATTTTCTCAGCAGAAATCACTCCTCTTAGTGTGATGACAGAAATTTTGGTCAGAAAGCCAGTAAATAGGAAGGTTTTTCCTTAGTAACTCATTTTTCATCTATTTTACACACTATGTAATAGATACAGAGTGACTCTGAAATCCAACAGCCTTGAAGAAATCCTGGCTCCAGCATTTACTAGCCATGTGACATTCAGCAAATTGCTTAACCTTTCTGTGCTTCAGTCCTCTCCTTGGCAAAATAGTGGTGCCCACCTCAGAGTGCTGTGAGCTTTTTAAATGAAAGAAGTACTGATAAACCACTGTACACATGCCTGGCATACATTAGTACATCTTCGCTGTTAGCACTCTCTACAGCACAGAAAAGATACTCTATTTTATTCATTTTTAGAATTTACTAATATTTTAAATTACTATAAAATGAGGACATAGGATATTTGTGATTAAATAAAGAGGAAGAGGACTAGTATTTGGGAATGAGCAAAGGTTTTAAGTCTGAATAAATCTGAATATGGACTTTCATTCTGATATTTGGTGTTGTGTAACTGACCTTGGGCTATTTGTTTAATCTCTCTGAGTCCCAATTTCCTCTTGTATAACATAGTTACCTTACATATTTATTATGAAAACAAGAGAATATATGTCAAGGACTTAGTATGTAATAGGTACTAAGTAAATGGAAAGATGTTAGTTAGGGCTTTTGACTTTTAGTTTCTTGCTATCCTTTAAAAAAATTTTTTTAATGTTTATTTATTTTTGAGAGAGTCAAAGACAGCATGAGTGGGGGAGGGGACAGAGACAAAGAGGGAGACACAGAGCCTGAAATGGGCTCCAGGCTCTGAGCTGTCAGCACAGAGCCCTACACGGGGCTTGAATTCAGAAATGGTAAAATCGTGACCTGAGCCGAAGTCAGACACTCAACCAACTGAGCCACCTAGGCACCCCTCTTGCTGTACTTCTTAAGTATATGCTTATCACACATGCAAGGCTACATGTATGAAAAAAAGAGAGAGAGAAAGGGAGAAAGAAAGAACAGAAGGGAAGGGAAGGGAAGGAAGGAAGGAAGGAAGGAAGGAAAGGAGAAAGAGAGAGAGAGAAAGAAAGAGAAAGAAAGAAAGAAAGAAAGAAAGAAAGAAAGAAAGAAAGAAAGAAAGAAAGAAAGAAAGAAAGAAAGAAAAAGAGAGAGAGAGAAAGAAAGAGAAAGAAAGAAAGAAAGAAAGAAAGAAAGAAAGAAAGAAAGAAAGAAAGAAAAAGAGAGAGAGAGAAAGAAAGAAAAGCCATAAAGCAAAGCTTACTGCTTTACCACATTCCTAAATTGTTGGGGAAAAAAGAAATCCTGAGAATTTTAAGAAAAGAATGTTTGACTGTTTTTATTACTGTATAAAACTAAATATTGGAACTTTGGTTCTCATTTGTAGTACACATAGATGTTGAATTGTAACATCTTTAGTAGATTTTCTGCTGCATTTAGAGGGAAACTTTAGATAATATATTTATCAATTTAAAACAATGAGTGAAAAACCACAGATAGATAAGATGTATTCCCAGATATCAGTATTGCTATTTCAAAAAATGAACTATGAGTGCCCTTAAAAGGCTATTTTCTTAATTTTGGCAGAATAAATCCAAACTTCCCAGGCAAATAAGCATCAAAGAACTCCACAGTAAAATAATCAGTATTCTCCATTCATAAACAATCTTCAAACTTTGTTATTAAAATACTAAAATACCTTCAGAATCACTATTACCACTGTATGGGCTAGAATTCACAATGCTGTAACTGAAAATTTAACTAACAGTGATTAAAGATGCATTTTTCTCACATTAAAAAATTCATAAAGAAGATGCTTCTGTTATTGGGTCAGTGGTTCAATGATTTCATTCCCCTTGTCTCTGAATCTCTCAGCTTTTCCCTCATGATTGCTCTCCAATGATCAAAAGATGACTCTTAGATCAACAAAGAGCCTGTCCAAGTTCATGATAAGAAAAACGAGTGATTAGCAATTCCAGCTGTCTTTCTGTTTCATCAGACAACAATAACAACAACAACAACAGCAGCAACAAAGTCTCCCTAGAGACTCTAGAAGACATCTTCAAAAGTGGGACAGGTGTTTAATTTTCCAGCCCTTAAAATGGAAATGACAAGAGAAAATAGGGGAATGAATGTCTGTTGAGTTAGCAAACAATGTTTGACACACCATTGAGAAACTACTTGTTCCAAAGCCCACAGTCAACTAAACAAAGCCGTTACCTATGTTAATTTTCCTGACCTTAGAAGATGCCATTTTCTAATTTTGCTTTCAATGTATTTGAATATTAATATTAGTTCAGTCAACCCTTTTTCCTAAAAGGAATACATGAATTCCATTAATGCTAGAATTGATATCAGGTGTTGAATAGTTTGGTTTCTTGTGCTGTTGTTTCTACCAGGGCTGAAATATTCTCTTTGGTAGCAATGTTTATTTGGAATGTGATGGTTTTGCATTGCTGAATCCATACATAAATTATTTTATCGATAGGGAGGTAAAACATGTGTTCTTATTGTCAAACTCCTAACCTAATGTTTTCAAAATAATTCTCCAAGTATTCTGGAGTCTTACACAATTTCAACATGCAACACTAATTTTTCTTTTCCTTTTATGAAACCATTAGACCATTAAAACTATTTAGTGATATTCATCCCATCTGGAAACATTGGAGTGACATTTGCTTTGGCTTTCCCTACATTTTTTTTTCATAGGTTGATCATTTTTGCCAAGCTACCACCTGATATTAATATATTTTAGAGTCATTGTTTTTCTTTCTTTCTTTCTCTCTGTCTTTCTTTCTCTCTTTCTTTCTTTTTCTTCTGAGAAGAACCAATACAGTGACCACTCTATTTTGGAAAGAAGAAACTTAACAGCACATTTTGAGTAAGCTGGTGTAAAGAAAGGCTCAGTGGGCTAACTGGTAGAGCACCAGCTCATAGTGGAGTCCACAGCTAGGTCATCACCGGGTCTCACCTTTGTGTATCTTGACCCAAATGATAGCACTATTGTCCTCTTTACACATACAGCCCACTATTTGCTTATTGGTGATAGAAGGAACAATATTAGGGTCCTCTTTGGTGCCCAACGGTGTCTTTGGGGCTAGCATACTGTATGGGTCCAGTCCCTTCCATGCGGCCATCATGACCTCCCATTTCCAGTCCAGTCACCAGTTCATCATTAGTAGAAACACCACGTCCAGATGCTTTGGAACACACAACGGAGACTCCATTGGGACTGTAGGCCCTGAAGGCCTGCACGACCAATGCTCCAACTCCATGACTTAATCTTGAATCCATCACACAAACTACAAACAGCCTAGAGGAATTGTTTCTGAATCAGTGGGGTAGCAAGGGTGAATGGTGGGGATGTTCAGCTCCAAATGCTTGCAGCAAGGAACTCATCCCTTGTGGTTATTTTAAAATCATTTAAAAAAACTGATCAAAATTGGCCTGCTTTTTATTACCACCATGTGTTGGCAGCTGTAGACAATGTGTGATAAAATATTCCTCCCTATCTTTTAGGGGAAACCACCAAGATCCTGCCTCCTCACTTTTGGTATGAGCTGCTCATAATTCAGATTATTCCCTTTCAAATAAATTAATAGTTTAAGGTTTTAAAAGACAAACACTGTCTGAAATATTTTATGTGGACAGAAATTCTGGGCATTTTTTCCTGGTTTTATCATCTTCATTATAATCATGGCATCATCACTTGATTGAAAACAAAAGGTGAACAAAGAAATGAATAATATTTAAACTAACTAAAAATTGGACAAAAAGTAACAACTGTAACAACAAGACTATTCTCTGCAGAATATTTCTGCTTTGCAGTACAATTGCTTTTGCAAAAGGGAAGAAAAAGAAAAGAAAACCTAAAACTAAAGTTTTATTTACTGCAGTGTTTTTTATATCAAAGTGGGTATCTTCAACTTCATATTTCTACTTGGTTTGGGGACTAAATATTAAATATGGGGGGAAAGAGCAGCATATGACAAATCCTTTTCATCTGAAGAATTGTCTATAATGGATTTTATTCTGTAAAATATGTGAAGTACCAATTGTTACATGCTCACCAGCATTTCAATCTTTGTTTTTCCTTTACATTGAGTTGTTTCTCTGTTTTGGGGGGGCTTTTGTTTGTTTTATTTTGTTTTCTTAGGTAACAAAATGATATGATATAAATTCTTCACATTCATTGTAATCCTTTATTTCTCAGGCATTTTTGGACAGAAACTTGAAGACACTGTCCGTTATGAGAAGAGATATGGGAACCGTCTGGCTCCAATGTTGGTGGAACAGTGTGTGGACTTTATCCGACAAAGGGGGCTGAAGGAAGAGGGTCTGTTCCGACTGCCAGGCCAGGCTAACCTCGTTAAGGAGCTCCAGGATGCCTTTGACTGTGGAGAGAAGCCATCATTTGACAGGTAGATTTCAAGATTTTACTAATCATCCTTCACGGAGAAATCCAAACTGAACAAAAGAGATGCAGTGAGCTGAGATGATGTAACCTTAATGGATGCTGTAATAGTTTAGAATATGGATTATATATCCACACAAGGATGGATGGTTTTTATTAATTTACAGAGTCAAAAATTTGACACTTTAGATGTCTTTCTCTTCCATACTTTTTGTCTTCTTTAAAATATTATTATTTATTCTTTTCCTTTGGCCCTAAATTAACCCTCTATTATGCTATTGAATCAGAAAATTGAATTTTTAAAATAGGAGTCTTTCTTGTTCAGTGTTTCATTAATTCTCTCAGCTAAGAGATATTAAAAGTATTAATAAGCAGAGATTGGGATATTGGCAATGTAGTTAAAATAACTGTTTTTAATATTAAAGAAAGCATTCTATTTTTAAATAGATAGCTCCAACTTAATCTAGGATAGATTTAGAAGGAAACAAAAATTTAGCATGATGAAATTCAGGGAATAATGAAAGTTCCAGAAGAGAAAATATAGAGCATCCATAACTCCACTAAGTAAGAATTATGCACTTATGCTAATATTTTATAAATTATCTCCTTCTCTTCACTTTTTTTTAATTTAGTAGAAAATAATAAATTTTCTCCTAATATTATTAATTTAGCATAGTGTAGCATATATTTTTCACGTAAGTATTTGAAATATCCCCAATACTCTAATATATTTTAACTTAATATTTGATGATCGACAACCTGTAAATGTAATTTTTCATATCTAATATTTCGTTCTACAAGTATATTATTCATAACCATTTCAAGAGTTTGGATATTTATATGATCACCTTTATCACTATTATAAATAGTATTGTAGAAGGTATACATTCACATAAGTATTTTCTATATTTTGATTACTTCCTCAGGAAAGGTTTTCAGTATTAGACTTTGTGGATAAGAACAGTCTTATTACTTGAAAACTGACAATTACATACTAAGTATTATTTCTTTGAAATCACAGAATTAGCACATCGATAGACCCAGATCTACAGAATAGATAGACAAGAAGACACTTTAATACACGATATGAGACAAAGGAAGCATTATTGGAAATAAGTGCTTTTGCTAATAATCCAAGAAATGCACATTAAGTCATTTAATGCCCTCCTACTAAGCATATTAACAAAATCATGAACAATGATAATAATCAGTACTGGCAAGGTATGTTAAGGTAGGCACTCTGATGGCGAGGGAGCAAATCGTTATAGTCTTTTTAAAGAAATTTGGTAATATATTTCAAGACCATTTAAGCAAGATCTACTCCTAGAAAAAAACCCAGATCTGTGGGGAAAAAAAACACATATAAAGTTGCTTATTACAATTTTTATGATAGTAAAAAATGAACACCAGTCTATTATCTCCAGAAGTAAAGTATAGTCAAATAAATGATACTGCACTAATATAACAAAATGTTACACAGTTATTAAAGTTTTGGAAAAATGCTAATTATACAATAGTACGTGGAAATAATAAACGGAAAAATAAGACAGGATCAATTAATTGATTAAAATCCTACTTGTTTACGGAAAGTATTACAGACAGTTTATAGACATTCATAAATTATCTCTGAGAGATAAAAATTAGATGGGGAGGCAAATACATAAATTCAAAACTAGACTCAGAGAACAAATTTCAACAATACAGATGTTCTTTTGGCAGGAGTGCCCAATATCTTATTCTATACTTTGAAAAACCAAACCTAAATAATATTTGCAAATTCAAGCCTATTCACAGGGTATACACAATAGTTTATCAGAAGAAATGTAATTTTTTAGCTTCAAAATTAAAAGAAATTTGTCAGTGGGATCCTCATAATAAAATATCATATAATGGGTTAAACAACATCTTTTACAATAAATTTCATGTGACATTGATAAATTTCAATGGCCTTTTCTTATGGCCTAAAATGCAGATGACAATTTAGAAAAGTATATTTATTAAAAGCTATTTTGCTGTAGGCATTTATGATCTTGGTTCTTATAACAAGCTCCTCACTAATATGAAACAATGGAGGGATATTTTATAAATTTTAGAATACCCGTAAGAAAAGATATGCTCTGTGAGCAATTATCTCCAAATCAGATTCTTAACAGCTGAGCTGACAGTGAAATATTGTGCAATCTTTACATAAAATATTAGCCCACTTATAAAAAAGTATTTTTGTATAAAATGCATTCATGCATAAACAGATTGATGAAAATGTGACAAAAGATGAACACTGATTTCGTGGGATAATGAATGGGGATTTTTTTTGGTTTTAGTAGTGTGATTCCAGTAAGCATCCATTACTTTTACAATCAGAAATTTAACCTGAATAATCTTTTAATTACCTGGTGATATAATGCTGCATAAATACTTCCTTATCTTTTAATTTCTAATGAGTAATTATGGAAGCTACTACCTGTCAACCAGAAAAGCTATTAGAAGAGAGTTGCGGAGTGTATTTCAATGTTAGCACAATATGGTGATGTTACTAGCATCCTAGGAGAAAGAAGAGAGTGTTATTCATTTATGATATTGACATAATATCATATCATGGTGTTTGGTTTTCATTTCTACATTTGTTTCAGGTTTCTACATTTGTAAAACAAACTGCCCCCAAACTTTGTGACTTAATACCAACTGGTTATTGGTCATGGTTCTGTACTTTGGGCAGGAGTTGGCCAGGATGTGCTCATTTCTCCTGCACATGACGTTGATTCATGCAGATCAGTTAGGTCTGAAGGATTCAAGATAGTTCTACTCAGAGAACTATCTGTCTGACTTGGCTAACATGGCTGGAAAGCACTTTGGCCTTTCTCTCTCTCTCTTTCTCTGTCTGTCTATCTGTCTGTCTGTCTCTCTCTCTCTCTCTCTCTCTCACACACACACACACACATACACACACATCTATTAGAACTGCTCTTTATCTGTATCTTTATCTGTAGCAAATTAGTCAGACCTATTGACATGATACTTCAGCATTCCAAGAAAATAAAAATGGCAATTTATAAACCTCACAAGGGCTGGGTCCTTATGACACAGTGTGACTTTTGGTGTAGCCTATTGATCAAAGCAAGTCACAAGACAGGCCAGCCCCTACGTTTGAGGAGAAGGAAAATATAAACTCCATCACTTGATGGAAAGAGGAGTAAGCACATACAGATAAGGAAGGACTTGTAGGAGGCTATTTAAAGAGAAAATCACTATAGCTTTAAAGTCTTGGGGGACACCTGAGTGGCTGAGTCCAGTAAGTGTCTGACTTTGGCTCAGGTCATGATCTCGTGGTTCATGAGTTTGTGTCCACATCAGCCTCAGTGCTCACAGCTCAAAGCCTGGAGCCTGCTTTGGATTCTGTTGTCTCCCTCTCTCTCAGCCCACCCCCCACTAGAGCTCTCTGTCTGTCTCTCTGTCTCATTCTCTCTCTCTCAAGAATAAACAAACATTAAAAAAAAAATGACAAAGTCTTGAAATCAAATGGAGCAAATCTCCTAGTTTTGTTCTTTTTCAATTTTGTTTTGCTTATTCTAAGTCATTTACATCTTCATTTTTAAAAAAGAAAGAAATTTAGCATATGCTTGTCAATTTCTACAAAAAATGTCTTTTAGGACTTTGACTGAAATTTCATTGAATCCATAAATCAACTGGGAAAAAATTGATATCTTAAAAATATGAAGTCTTCTAACCCATAGGACATGGCTCATCTCTCCATTTCACTAGGACTTTTTGTATTTCAGCAACATTATTTATTTTTTGACGTAAGATCTTGCTCCATTTTGTTAAATTTATCATTAAGTACTTGCTATTTATAGATGCTCCTGTAAATAGTATTGCTTTTTAATATTTAATTTGCTAATTTCTCACTGCTGGATTATCCAAATACAATTAATTTTTTTGTCCTACCAACTTGGCAAGCTCATTTATTAGTGCCATCAGGATTTTTGTAGGATTTAGGGTTTTCTACATACATAATCTTATTGACTGTACATAATGAGAGTTTTATTTCTTCTTTTGCAATTTGTAGGCCTTATATTTCTTTTTCTCATCTGCTTGTACATGCTAAGAACTCGCCTACCATAGTAGTGAGTGGACATACGTTTTTTATATGTAGAGGGAAGTTTTCAGTCTTTCACTACTACGTGTGATGGTAGCTATAGGTTTTTTTCCTGATGACCTTTATGGGTTAGAAAATGTCCTTTTATTTCTAGTTTGCCTACAATTTTAATAATGAATGAGAATCAAATTTTATAAAATCTATTTCTTTCTGCATTTATTACAGAAATTATCTGATTCTTCCCTTTTGTTATGTTAATGTGCTGAATTACGTTAATCCATTTTCAAATGTTAAACCAACTTTATATTGTTAGGATAAGCCACTGTTCGTTGTGATGCATCACCCTTTTTATATATTGCTGTATCTGACTTCCAAATAATTTGTTAGGATTTGAGGACCTATATTCACCAGGAGTATTGACTTGTAGATTTCTTACAGTATCTTTGGCTAGTTTTGTTATCCGAGAAATTCAGGCTCCCGTATTAGTTGGGAGGTATCCCCTCTACCTCTGTTTTCTGAAAGAGTATGTGTATTTTGTATTATTTCCTCCATAAATGTTTGGTAAAATTTACCAGTGAAGTTATCTTTGTGCGGAAGCTTTTAGAGATGGCTTTTCTTCAGGTACATGGGTGGCTCGGTCAGTTAAGTGTCCAAATTGGCTCAGGTCATGATATTGTACTTTGTGAGTTTGAGCTCCATCCCAGACTCTATGCTGACAGCTCAGAGCCTAGAGCATGCGTAGGATTCTGTGTCTCCTTCTCTCTCTGCTCCTCCCCTGCTCATGTTCTGTCTCTGTCTCTCAAAAATAAATAAACATTAAAAAAAATTTTTTTTAAAGAGATAACTTTTCTCATTCTTCTTGTGCCAGTTTTTTGCAATTTGTCTCTTCCATGACATTTTCCTATTCCATATAATTTTACAAATTTATTGCCATGAAGCTATTTATAATATTCCTCTTTTATTAATGTCTGTAGACTTTTTAGTAAAGTCTTCTCCTTTACTTCTGATATTAGTGATTTGTTACATCTTTTTCTCTTAATCAGTCTATCCAGATGTTTTCAATTTCATTAAACCTTAAAAAGAACCAGTTTTAGTGTCATTGATTTTCTCTCATTTCTAAATTTTTCTCTTATACTCTGTTATCCTTGATAGTTGTTCTTTCCCTGGTAGTTGTTCTGTGTTTAGTCGTATAGTGTGTTACCCTCTGTAGGTTCATGTTGGTATTCAGATGAAGACTCGAAAGACCAGTATGTAGATTTCAAAGAAGTCATTTTGTGCAAAGCTCCCTCCTCTCTCTCTAGTAGTCTGCATCACAAATACCAGCTGCTTCAAATCCCCCAAACTGTATTCTCTGTCTTCTTAGCTCAGTGAGACTGCTGTTCTCTGTTTAGGGTTCCCATCCATCCTGTCCCAGGCTCTGGTAAATGACAATGTGCAAGTCTCAAGTAATTGTAACACTTACCTCATTTGATTCCATATTCTCAAGGGTCACATTTTTGTACGATTGTCCAGTATCTTAAAAACAGTTTTTTTCTCATTTTTTAACTAATGTTTAAATGTTTATTTATTTTTGAGAGACAGAGCACAAGCGAACTAGGGGCAGAGAGAGAAAGAGAGAGAGAGAGAGAAAGAGGGGAAGACACAGAATCCTAAGCAGGCTCAAAGCTCTGAGCCATCAGCACCAATGCAGGGCTTGAACTCACAAAATGCGAATCATGACCTGAGCTGAAGTTGGATGCTCAACCGACTGAGCCACCCAGGTGCTCCTAGTTTTATCATTTTTAATAACAGATATGATCCCTGTTTACTCTGTGAGGACTGTGAGCAGACTCTCATCCACAGAAGTTCTGATATCCTGCTGGACACATATTGTCAGGGTCCCTCCTCTGGAGGGCGGGAAACTGGCTTCATTTAGGGCTTGGTTCTCTAACTTTTGGTGCCTCTCTACTCTTTGGTAGAGAGGTCTGCCCTCTAGACCCCTGGTTCTGCTCCTTGAGCTTTCTTCTTCTTCTTCTTTTTTATTCCCTACAAGAAATGGCTCATTTTTCTAATTAAGTAGTTTCTTAGCCTGCTTCCTACCCATAAAAAGTTGGGGTTCCAAAGCCTCTTTTCATTTTGAACTGACACTGTCCCTTTTATTCCAAGTTGCCATAGTTCCTTTAAAAACTTTGAAAGTGTCCAATCATAATCTTCTCGCTGAAACAAAGTCGCACCCATAAATCCCTTTGTGTCAGGTCTTGCCATATTGGGTCTGTGAGTCAGAGTGCCATGGAACAATCTTAAGATTCTTTCTAAATCCTCTTGTATTGCTGAGAGAATCTGTGAAGTGCTACCCTATGTCTTTGTGAGAAGTTCTAACCGGGAGTCTTACATTCACACCATCAGTGGGTCTTTATCTTCTGGTCATGATATAATGGCAGCACTCTGGATTTTACTTTTACTCTGTGGCTGCTTCTTACTTTAAGAACATTTTACCAATTGGAGACACTGTCCCAGGGCCACTATAGTTTCTTCAAATTCTCCTTCAGAATTCAACAGTTTCTAATTAGCTTCATTAGGAACATTTTCTATAATCTGAGTTTCTATATACTATATTCTGAGTCTTACAAATTTTTCCACCACTGGTTAATAAGCTTTTGCCTTTTTCTAGCTTCTAAGAGCAATTTTCTCATTGTTTTTCCAGTTCTAATAGTCTACGAGCCCCCTCATGACTATCAAGACACTGCCTGGGCAAAGCCAATGCCACACCATTAGAGTTTTGTTGCAGCCACACCCAATTTCTGGTTCCAGTGACTGTTTCAGCAAACCAGTCCTAACTTTTTGGTGTAAAACAAAAGCAACCTTTTCATATTCTGCATGTGGTCACAGACACCATGACTTCTTGTAGCTGCAGTACTCACGTGTGGTACTTAAGTTGGGCAGACTGAAATGGCTGAGCGTCAGCTGAGCCTCTCTTTCTCTTTGCAGTCACGCATCCTACAGGGCTTCTCTCTTTAACCAATTATTAGAACCTTTTACATGGTAGCTAAGGACTAAGAGACAATAAGAATGGACGCTATCAGGGCCCTTGAAGGTATAGGCCCAGAACTGGCACAATGCCACATCCACTGAATACTATTGGTCAGAAGTAAATCATAAGGCCAGTTCAGATCAAAAGAGATTAAAAATTGGTTCTACTTCTTGGTTGAAGGAGTGACATGAATATTATAGGGATGAGACGAATTATTGACAGTGACCTTTAGAGACAGTCCATGTCATTCACTCATTCAACAAACAATTTTGGAAGGTTTAATATGTCTTAGATCCTGTTCTAGGTGAAAAAGACAAAGTTAATTCTCCTCCAGAGTTTGCATTACAAGTGGTGGGGAGATGAACAGTAAACAGTCAATATGTAAACAGTTTCAAAGAATGGTAAGAATGAGCTGCTAATATGTTAATGAGTGAAGTGGTGGAAACAAACATCTCCTTCCTGAGAATAGAACTTTTAGGTTTAGCTTGAATGATAGGAAGAAGCTTGCCGTATCTGCCGTATCTGAGATAGAGTAGATGCACACTGTAGGTAGAATGTCAAGAACAAAGCCTTGAGACAAGCATAGCTTAGCTTAGGCCATAAAGAAGGATATTGTGGCTAGAATACAGTGAGTGATAAATACAGTTTTTAGAAATGAGGTGGAAGAGATGGATCTTTGTAGCCCAATTAATCAAGGATAAGGAGTTTAGTTTCTTTCCTAAGTGAAATGCAAATCCATTTAAATAGTTTTAACAAGTAAATGGAATATAATTTTATTTACATGTTAAAAAATAGTCACTCTATAAAGGAAAACAAGGGTTTTTGTTTGTTTGTTTGTTTTGTTTTGTTTTGTTTTTACTCTACTTACAGAGCATTCTGACACCAAATGTATAGGTTTTCCACAGCAAGAAATTCTCTAATTCTTGGCGAACACCCACTGGGTGCCCTACAATTTAATTAAGTTCTGATATTAACTGTCCAGTTATTGCAGACTCCACAGGTTAAAGGCTCAGTTTCACAAGACTGCCCATTCCCTACCCCCACCCCCATTTCAAATGCTGATCACAAGTCCCAGATTGACACCTGTACTTCTAATCAACCAGCTCTAAACTGGAGATTCCTTAGACTTCATAATTTGCTAGAATTGCTCACACAGCTCAGGAAAACAGTTTACTTACTGGATTATCAGTTTATTATAACAGGATATAATTTAGGAACAGCCAGAAGGAACAGATGCATAGGGTGGAATGGTAAAGGGTGCAGAGTTTCCATGGCTTTGCCAGGCATGCTACCTCCCTTCCAGCATGAGGGTGTGTTCACATGCCCAGAAGCTTTCCAAACCTCTTTAGTTAGGAAATTTTTATGGAGGCTTCACTGCATAGTCATGACTGATTAACTCTTTGACCATTGGGGATTGAACTGAATCTCTAGTTCCCTCTTCCCTCCCCAGAGATTGAGGAGTCAAGCTGAAAGTTCCAACCCTCTAATCACATGGTTGCTCCCTCTGACAACCAGCCCCTCCCATCTTAGTAACCTCATTAATATAAACTCTGGTGCGGTTGAAAGGGGCTTGTTATTTTTTTAATGTTTACTTTTGAGAGAGAGTGTAGACTGAGGAGAGGCAGAGAGAGAGGGGAACAGAAGATCTGCAGCTGGCTCTGTGCTGACAGCAGTGAGCCCCATGTGGGGCTTGAACTCAGGAACTGTGAGGTCATGATCTGAGCCATAATCAAGAGTCAGATGCTCAATGGACTGAGCCTCCCAGGTGTCCCAAAAAGGGCTTGTTATGAATAAGGAAGCCTTCTCTTTCATCTTCTTCAATAGAACTCCTTGAGGAATTGGGGATAAAAACTAAATATTATAACCAATGACATTTCTATTACTTTTTATCATTAGCGTATTACAAGGGTTTTAGGAGCTCTGGCCAAGAGCCATGAAAAATGTATACATGTGTATTTCTTTTTTTTATCACAATATCACACTCTGGCAATCTAAATATCATTGTTTTGGTAAATAAATTGTCAAGCTTCAGTCCCGCAGTCATAAGGAGGCACATATGTGAATTACTGGATTCTGCTGATTAAAAAAAAAAAACTTCCAGATCCATGAACATGGAAATATAAAGAAGAGAGGTACATATTTGTGGCAAAATGTAATTGTCAACTCCACTGGTAGAGGAATAACTAATTCATGATTTCCTAAGGAGAGTAAGATTCTTTTCAGAACATGTCCAAGTAAGTATTCTACCCTATCTGCTTTTCAATTAATTGTCTGAATTTGAAAGTTCACATAGCCAAGTCCTAGCTCACTCATGTTTCAGTTTTTGGGATGTGAAGACAGACTACTTTGGAACATTTGCTAGTTCAAGTTAGTTTCACCAATGCTCACCATCAAAATGATTTTTAAAGTGGTGTAAGTTTAAAAATACAGATTGTGTATAATGTTCTCAATAGATAGTAGGATGTAAAGCACAGAAATATTTTATTGTGAAATACATGAAAAGAGCGTGAATGGATAAATATGTTCCCCTGTGTATTCTCATAATGCTTATACCTCACTAAAGAGCAACAAGATTTAACTTTCATCTCCATATGTATTAAAATACGGGAAAAAATTCTCACAAGCATTGTACAAAAATAATCTCTAATTTTAATATTAAGACCTAATATTACTGAAGCTCCAATATTAAGCCCTAAAATTTGACTTTAAAGTGAATTTCTTAATAGCATTTAAAAATCATAACAGTATAAAATGTTATTAAATTTTAATTTAAACATTATTAATATCATATTTTAAATTATAACATTTTGTATACAATTTAGAATACAGAAGAATATAAGAGGGTGGAAACTCACCCTGAGGATGTCCCTCAGTTTTCTCATACATGAAATGAGGGGAAGAAATTATCTTCATGGCATTATTGGAAACAACACTTTACTTCTGACTCAGCGGGGCAGGTCTTAAGCTACTGTGAATGATATTTTATTTTCTGGGGTATACAGTTAATGTGTAAAATTTATTATTTCCTACCTCCTGAAATAGGCCTGAAATTTTAGAGCCATCTAAAAAGAACTTTCCTGCACCTTTATGGTTTGATCCATGTGAAAAATCAAACACTGGGGAGTTCAGTAGCAAACTATACAGTTACACAGCCTTTGTATCACAGTGTGAACAAAGGCTCCACGGGTAAGGTTTGATGGAGGGAAGGGAAGAAACCGAGTGGTAGCTTCAGGGCATGTGGAGTTGGAAAAGCAAAAAGTGTCTCCCATGAGTTTGCCCAAGGCAAGCCCTGAATGTGTAGATGGTCCACAGGTTACTTGTTTTCAGCACCCTACATGATTGTCTGAGGCCAGGAAAGAGCCAGCCCTCCCACCACCTGACTAGCTGTTTAACTGTGGTGACCCTTAACATTCCTATTTTTGATGCAATTCTTAGATATTATGATGGTGTGACTGGATTTGATAACCATCACCTTTGAGTACATCCCAAACTTCTGTCATTCACACAGTACCATCATGATTTTAGCAATATCCATATAACACCTGTACTAGTTCTAATATTTTTCTTTAAACTTATCACTGTTTAATCAATTTTCTTGTAAAAGGAAATGGATATCATTATTGTTAGTGGAAAACCAGCACCACATGCCACAATTACAAGGTCAATATAGCATAAATGCAATGAACAACAAAACATGCTATTAAATGCCAGCTGAATACAGCTGGTTTCCAAAGACTGACCCTAACGCCTTCTGTAAATTTGATGAAAATACAGATGGGCAAGTGCTAGGACCACTTCAACACCCTCATTTCCAACTGGTACTTCCTACATGACGTAATCAGAAGAGGTAAAAGATAATCTGCACACTGTGTGATTTGATGTCACTTGGTGTTCTCTGTGTGTGGAATCATACTTGGAATAGCCCACATTTTGGAAAAAAAACAGTCAGATTACTCTTCAATAACACTGATAGCCCCACTTCCCTGAACATGTGGCTTCTTACCTAATTTGACAATGGATGTGACTCGCCGGGTTTCCACAAAACTGCTTTGTAAGCATACCAGCCTCTGAAAAATTAATGAACGTTAAAAGAAAATATCTTGTATGTGGACAATATTCACATGAATGGACATTTACTAAATATTGTATGCAGTACGGGTTGCTAGTTAGAAATCTGTCATGTTCCATTGTCCTTACTCTCATGGTGATGTATCTAAACGCCTGTACACTGGAAGCCAGGACATGAGCTTCCCTTTCCTTTCAGTTTATCTTTGAATAAATTTAGAGCTCACTTCCACTGAAACCTGATTGGGTTATGAATAAAAAAAAGTCAACTAACAAGAGGCTTCCCAATATTTGACATATCAATTGTGTTTTGCGTAAGGAAGCAGTATAGAAGTGAGAGTTCAGTCAGGCGCAACCGTTCACTACCTAAGTTAACAATCTGGGACTAGTTACCTCACTTCTCAAAATGCCTAGTTTTATGTGGAAAATGGAAATAATAATGATTAACCCACAGGATTGTTGTATTAATGCACTTAAAAATAAAACAAAATGTATGCTAACTATTCTGGAATTAAAATAACAAGAACTTAATTTTAAAAAACTAAATAAATAAACCAAAATAGAACAAAACACCAGAAGCAAATGATATAATGAAATAATACACTTAACATTTATTGCCATTGTAGGTATTGCATGTATGATAATGATGATTCTAACATTTTATACGATAAGGAAAAGTAATCTGCTTGAACCTGTGCTTGTACCTAAACCCTTCAGTGTTTTTAATCTAGGCTATCTTTCTGTTTTGAAACCTCCATGGCAATTCTTACTGAAAGAAATAAGATACCTGCAATGTTTTACATTTTGAAAGTAGGCGCTTTGTGTGTCTTATAAGTCAGGTTATAAATATTTTTGCATGACTTTGGTGAAAATACATCCCTCAAAGGCATATACTTTCTGAAACAAATTTATTGAGTCATATTTCATTCTTTTCACAGGTAGAATTCAGTGATTTTTGACAAATTTACCAAGTTAGGCAGCCATTACTACATATTGGTTTTAGAACATTTTCATCACCCAAATAACATCCCTTATCTCATTTACCATTATTTCCAGCAGCCCTACCTCTCCAGGAAACCACTAATCTACTTTCTGTCTCTATAGATTTTCCCTTTACTGGGCATTTCACATAAGTGGAATTATTCAATGTATGGTCTCTTGCATCCAGCTTCTTTCATTTAGCATAATGCTCTTGAGTTTCATCCATGTTACAGCATACATCAGTAGTTTGTTGCTTTCCACTGATGAATAGAATTTCATTCTGTGGTTATACTACATATTGTTTATCCATTTATCTGTTGGTAGATATTTCTGGGTTTTGTT
Organism: Crocuta crocuta; assembly: GCF_008692635.1. Classification (NCBI taxonomy): domain Eukaryota; kingdom Metazoa; phylum Chordata; class Mammalia; order Carnivora; family Hyaenidae; genus Crocuta; species Crocuta crocuta. Next base: position 4,136,543 of record NW_027530183.1, on the reverse strand, counting down.
TTTTATGAAAAATGTTGCTGTGACTACGCATGTACGACTTTTTGTGTGGATGTACATTTTCATTTCTCTTGCATATATACCTAGAGGTAGAATTGTCATCTCTATGTGTAACACTTGGGGAGCTGCTAAACTGTTTTCCAAAGTGACTGCACCATTTTATATTTCTGCCAACAATGTATGAGTGTGTCAATTTTTTTATTCTAGCCATCTAGTGAGTGTGAAATGGTGTTGTTTTAATTTGTATTTCCCTAATGACTACTGATGTGTATCTTTTTATATGTTTACGAACCATTTATATATGCCCTTTAGAAGTTATAGGGTTTTAAAATATTTGATTTCTCTAATTATGTTGAAAACTTATTATGAGGAAATGGTTGAAAATTGCTGAAAAATCAATAATAATGTTCTGGGAGTATCTGTTTAGGTATGAGATAAGTAACTATGATACCGTGGAAGCATGCATCTTCATATGCATGCTGGGATATCATATGAAGCTATCACTGTGAATATTCATCTCAAACCCTGTACTCAGGGGCACCTGGCTGGCTCAGTCGGCTGTGTCCAACTTCAGCTCAGGTCATGATTTTTCAGTTTCTGGGTTCAAGCACTGCTTACGTGGAGCCTGTTTGGGATTCTCTCTCTCTTCTCTCTCTGCCCCTCCTACACTTGTGCACGTGCCTGCTCTATTCCTCTCTTTCAGATAAATAGACTTTGAAAATAAATAAATAAATAATAAAAATAAAAATCTGTATTCATAAAGTAGAACTCTGCACTTATGCAGAATGTGAGCTTAAAGAAAGTAGGGAATTCTATGAATCTTGATCACTTTTTTTTTTTAATCTCTAACACCTAGAACAATGTCTGACCAGTGTAGGCACCCAGTAACCCTGTGTTGAATAAGTGGATATAAGGAGTGTATTTTAAATATACTTATTGAATGAAAGAATGCCAGTATTTCTGATATCTCAATAAGTAGACAATTCTGTGCTTATTTTTATAGGAAACCTGGAAATTGTCATGTTTCAAATCAACTTCTAAATTCTGTCAGGATATCATTTTTGTCAACTAAAGCAAAATGCCTGCTTGTGTCAGTGTAGAGTCAAAATCTTATGCATGGGTTTATCATTTTTAAGAACCATAGCTCTAAATTAAGTCCACTACCTTTGTTTGTTTTGTACTCCAGACATGCTCTTGTGCATATGGATGTATCATACTCCCAAAGTGAACTAGATTTTGACTTATAACAAAACAATAATAGTAAAACAACAAAACAAACAAAAACTGTCCTCCTTCTCAATAAAATTGTGTCTCTCTTTCTTCCCGCTTACAGACTTTTCTTAAAAATAGTCGAAGTAGAAAACTAATGTAATAAATTTCAGTATCTGTGGAAGCAAAGTGTCCTTTCTAACATAAAGCATGACAAATTTTAATATGAGACTCACAATAAATATACAGTTGTATTTTTTCCTTTCCCTGTGTGTATACACACACACACACACACACACACACACACACACACATACACATAAACTGGAATAATGTCATTTAGCCTATATGTTGAGAATATTATAACATAAAAGTGTTATAACAAAAAACTGCTGAGGGGTACCTGGGTGGCTCAGTTGGTTGAATATCTGACTCTTGATTGCAGCTCCTGTCATGATCTCACGGTTGTGGGATCAAGCCCCGTGTTGAGCTGTACACTGACAGCATGGAGCCTGTTTGGGATTCTCTCCCTCCCTCTCTGCACCTGTCCTGCTTACACTTTCTCTCTCTCTCTATCAAAATTAAATAAACTTAAAAAAATCTTAAAACAAACAAACAAAAACATCTGTTGAAGTGTTCAGAGAAAGATGCCTTTTGCATGGACTTGGACGGTGTGGGTGTTGATTTGTAGACTCACCTGAATGTAGCAGCAAATCCTTTTAAGTTCCTTCTAATGCTGTTAGAGATTCAGCAATGTAAAATGAGGACTCTGTTTACTCATCTCCTTTATAAGACACAAAGATTTTATTTTCTACCTTACTGACTTATTGGAAAAAATAAACTTTCTGGAAAAGAATGTTTTATCCTTGATTGTTTATCCCAGAATCAGGTAATCAAAATTTTCCAAACTTGTGGCAGTAATGGAAGGGAATGGGCAATATGCAATAGAGTCAGTGTTGGGGACACATTAATTATACATATATACATAAATTAATTATTAATTAATTATATATAATATATGTTAACTATATATATTTAAAATTTTGATTACTATCTATTTAGTCTTTGTTACCTAGAAAAGTATTGTGATATTTGGCTGTGTCTTATTTTTTATTTTAAAATAGAAGGATTAAAGTATATATGTGGGTTTTAAATGCTATTAGGAAAATTTTAAAATACATTTTTAGCATAAATATACCCCCTCAACATCAGAACCTCAACAATGTTTCTGTGAAAAATCCTTGGCTACATAATCTGACATCTCTAAGAAAAAAAATAAATTGTTGAATGTATTATGACGATCACATTTTTTTGTTTCTGCTGAAATCTATCTGCAGAGTTTAGTAAAGGGAAAAATATGTAAGCAAACAATATAAAATTGTGAAGTAACCAGACACAGCTGTAACTTCTCTATTGTAGCTAAGCCAAGTTAATTAACTGTTTGCCAAGATTTTGAGGACCCCATTAAACTGAAATTATAACCCATAGCACTTAAAGACCTGGGTACAATTGAAACAAGAAAGGGCTGTGTGATCATATCTCAGCTATATACATTTACTAATGTAAGGACATGGAAACTGGTAGAGTCATCTAAACTCTATGAAAGAATGCCCTCAATTTCAGTATGTCAGAAGTCAAATGTTATTTAGGAAAGATAGCTTATCCCAGCAAGAACTGAAGCTCACCATTTAGAAAATTTAATTAGATAACTGCATAATCATAGAATGCTTAAATAACATATGATGTTTTTTCCATCTATTTTATTAATGGGCCAATCCTATAGAAAATGTGAGGTGAACAAGAGATGCCTTACTCCCCTCTCTCAAATGATAGTCAGATAATCAATTGAATAGGATTTGCTATTTGTTTAGTATAATTTTGAATTTTCTATAAATGAATTTTCTTATATCTCTTACTGTGAATAGTTTCTTTATATCCACCTGAAAAATAGGTCATCTAAGTCAACAATAATCTTCTTCTAATCTTTTCATCATTCTTAGATTTTTTGGCATTTATATTGCATTTGGTGAATTTAGGAAATTATGTTCCAGGACAGCCAGAGAAAGTGTTAACATGTATATATTACTTCAGCATAACTCCTAACCTAGATTAAGAATGCTCATGTTTGGGGCACCTGGGTGGCTCAGTCAGTTAAGCGTCCAACTTCGGCTTAGATCGTGATCTCACAGTTCGTGGGTTTGAGCCCCGCGTCGGGCCCTGTGCTGACAGCTAGCTCAGAGCCTTCAGCCTGCTGCAGATTCTGTATCTCTCTCTCTCTCTCTCTGACCTTTCCCTGCTCATGCTGTCTCTCTCTGTCTCTCAGAAATAAGTAAAAAATTTTAAAAAAGAATGCTCATGTTTACTAAAAATCCTGAGAAAACTATCTATTCATCCATTGGCAACTATGGATACTCTGTGGAAACTCAAAGGCCTGAGCTTTCTCCTGAAACAAATAAATAAATATAATGACTATCAGCTGGCACTGAGAAAAGAACAAAGTCCAACATGCATAATTGATCAAGAAAAATCTCAGTTTTTTTCATACCATTCTTCATACTTCATACCATGGATACATTTTTTTTTAATTCTGCAAAGAACAAAATATAGACTTAAAGTAAACAGTGTATGTGTGGGGTGTGTGTGTGTGTAATGTATGTATATGTATTATGTAGGGTATATATACTCAAAATAAAATCTCTGTGGTTTGTAAACAGGCTATCTCTAATCTCTTTATCTTTGGTGACTTTCAAAGAATTCTTTAGGTCAATACTTTTTCTAAGCAATTATATACATTATTGATATCAGTAGTATCTCAGTTTAATAAGAGAATCTTGTAGCTTCACTGACTTCAGATTTAATTTATATAGAAAAAAATTTTGGAAAAATGTTTAATAACTTGGCTCTTAAGAGTTTGGACAATATTGGGGTGACTGGGTGGCTCAGTCGGTTAAGCATCTGACTCTTGATTTTGGCTCAGGTCATCATCTCACAGTTTGTTAGTTCAAGCCCCGCATCTGGCTCTGCACCGTGTCAGCATGGAGCCTGCCTGGAATTTTCTCACCTCTCTCTCTGCCCCTACCCCACTCATGCGCTCTCTCTCACTCTCTTTCTCTCTCTCAAAATAAATAAACTTAAAAAATAGTTTGGACAATATTATTGTCATTTATAATACAATAATGTACCATGTGCATTTGAATATTGCTTTTAAGGTAAATTAATATATAACATTGATACTTAGCTCCCAAATCACCAAACTTGAAGGAACATATTAACTCATTTTAATAGCCATGTTGATTAATTTTGTAGCTGACATTTATGTTCTTTTTAAATTAATTTATTTATATTTATTTATAATAATTGACTTATACCATTATAAAAATTTAAGATATACAATGTGTTGGTTCGATACATCTATAGATAGCAATATGATTACCACCAAAGTGTTAGCTGACACCCCCATCAGGTCACATAATTATGCTTTTTTTGTGGTGAGACCATTAAGATCAATACTGTTAGCAACTTTGAAGTTTATTAAGTGGTATTATTATCTATATTCAGTATGTTGTGCATTAGATCTTGAGAACTTTACTACTAGCAACTTAAGGTTTCCATTTGTTGTTGTTGTTGGAAGTAAATGCGTGCGTACATACAAGGTAATCTGTTAAAAAAAAAGTTATACTAATATAATACTGCTTTAAGGAAACTTTTCTGAATATTCTACATCAACCTTATAAACACCTCAATCCCACTAGCTTTTCTTCTCCAATGAAAGGATCTTGGTACTGTAATGGAAAAAGGCAGATTTTATTTTCTTTCCTTAATATAAGAATTTGCTTTAATTTACTAGGATACATTAGCTATTTAAAGGTGAATCAATGCTCTCACCCGAAACTAACTAAATGTTGACAACTGTGACTACTTTATTAAGTGTATATGTTTCTTTGTGACATATATATATATATATTTGTCTATATATGCTTATACATTTGCCCTTTGTATTCAAACATAGTATTCAAAAGCTATATAAAAGGAATTTTATTTGTCATTGATATTTATTTGCTGCTAATGATTACCACCTCTAAGTGTACATAGGAAGACAGGCTTGCAATAGAAAAATGAGCTCATGTGCAGTTACGTTAATGGACATGAGTGATACGAACTGAACTTGAGCAGTGCCCATGAGACTACTGAAGAGGGAATTGATTCATAAGATTTTACATCAGAATATAGAGAATCCAGTATTTTTTATGACTTTCNATCACCAAATACAGTCAGATTTTGGGTCTCAGAAGGAGCAAAATTTTGTCTGACTTCTAGGTTTCTTGCTTATTTGTATGACTGGTGATGCATCCATGGTTGAGAAAATGGTAAAGGAAGATTACTTTTATTGCCAAGGTTTTTGTTGTTTTTATCCAACTGTGTTTACATGAAGTTCAAAGTATGAAAGGGAACATCTATGAATTAAATGGTAAAGTATACTTTGTAGTCACTGTGGAAAAGTGATAGCTGAACTTAGAGAGTGTGCATAAGGTCTAGGAAAATAGCACTTAGAGGCCAGCAGAGGAAGAAAAACTGGGGAGTTGACTGGTAAAGAANTTAACTAAGGGAAATATCATCAGAAATAACAAACAAATAAATATCCCTTATTTTTTTTCCAGTTTGAGGATAGAGCTACTTTCTGTTTGAGGGGTCTATTGTTGGAATCACCAAACTCATATTGTCCAAAGGAATCTCTTCCTAGAGCTACACAATGGAGTATTTTATTTGTTACTTTGTGTGTCTTATATACATGTAAGTGTGTGTGGGCACATATGTGTGCATGCATGCAGGTGCTCATGTGTGTGTTATATTGGTTGTATATCAAACCATCAGATATTCTTTATATGTGTTTAGCTATCATTGTAGGGAAGAGTCTATACACACATACGTCTATACACATAAATAATTCTAGAAGTAGGAGAGGAAAGGTCGATGTGACAATTTGGTTTACCAGTGTCTCCTGACCAACATTTCTCCCACCTGTCTTCCATCAGGAACACTGGACAGACACATGCACAACTAGTAGGCTCCAGTGTGTAAGAGAGTGGCCAGATTTAAACTTGTGTCCTTGTGACCATTCCATATCAGAACTGCCTACTTTCCTTAGAAGTCTTCTACCTCAAATACATGTGCCGTATTAATATTTCTCAACCTTGGAAGCACATGAGAATCATTTGAGGAGCTTTTTAAAAGTCCCACTACCATACCAATTGTAACAGCATATATAGGACCCAATTATTGGTATTTTCAAAAAACTTTGCATGTGACTCTCATGTGCAATCAACATCGAGAATTACTTTCTTCTATATCACATTGATCTATTTGATAATATTTCTGTAAGTCACATTATCTGCAAGTACATTTCTAACTTTCTGCTGACATTTTATTACCTAGTACTCTAATAATACTATTAATGATTTTATAGGTAAGCTCACAAGATGCAGATTTGAGAGTTCTGTTAGTCACCTCAGGCTGCCAAAACAAAATACCATGGACTGGGTGGCTTAAAAACAGAAATTTATTTCCTCACAGCTCTGGAGCCTGGAAGTCTGAGATCAGGGTGGCCGCTCGGTCAGGTTCTGATAAGGGCTCTCTTTTCCACCTTGTAGACAGCTATCTTCTCACCCTGTGCTCACGTGGCCTTTTTCCTTACATGTGCAAGGGAACAAGGGGCTGGGGAACAAGCTCTCTGGTATTTTTTCTTACAAGGGCACCAATCCCATCAAACCAGGTCCTATCCTCATAACTTCCATCTAACCCCATCTTCCAAAGGTTCCATCTGCAAATCCCATCACGTCGAAGGTCAGGGTTTCAGCATATGAATGAGGGAGGAGGCACAGCTCAGTCCATAGTAGAGACCATCAAGCAGTTCTCTGCCATCATCATTGCTTTTAAACCAGGAGGCTTGTTTGGCACAGGCACTAATTCAGTGTAGTCCAGACGGGTACAACCATCTTGTTTTTGTATATAATTCAGTGGTGACACAACAACAATGAGCCATGACAGGACCAGTTTGGCACTGCTGAGAAGTAGACCCGTTTTGACAGGTAAATAGAAAAAATAAGTTTGAACAGAATCAGACTTTTCTTGTAAACATTTAGTTTAGTCTGAAGCTGCTTACCACCTTCAGATGTGCTTTCCTATACCATGGTGAACTTGGTGGAACGAACAACATGTTGTTGAAGACAATTGGGCAGCAGTGTTCACCTTGGTACTTCAGTTGAATGCCTTCAGTTTCTTATGTGTTTTCCCAGGGATTCAATGGATATGACATTATTTTTTTTTCTTAATCCCAAGCAAATTTTAGGTCATCTCATTGTGTGTGTGTGCACGTGTATTGCAATGTGCGTGTACATAATATCTTTAATTTTTTTTTTTTTAAATTTCTGAGAGAGACAGCATGAGCAGGGAAGGGTCAGAGAGAGAGGGAGACACAGAATCCGAAACAGGCTCCAGGTTCTGAGCTGGCTGTAAGCACAGAGCCCGACACAGCTCAAACCCACGAACTACGAGATGATGACCTGAGCCGAAGTCGGACGCTTAACTGACTGAGCCACCCAGGCACTCCTCTTTAATAATTTCCTATGTGGGTGCATTGGAAATTCACTCTATGCAGTGAAATCAACAGATTATATTTTTTTCCTTGCGTAGTTTCCAGAGTGAAAAATTCCCACTTCTTTCTTTTTTTAAAAAAAAATTTTAATGTTTACCTATTTTTGAGAGAGTGAGAGTGAGCGGATGAGTGGGGTCAGGGCAGAGAGACACAGAATCTGAAGCAGTCTCCAGGCTTCGAGCTGTCAGTACAGACCCCTACACAGGGCTTGAATCCACAAACCACGAGATCATGACCTAAGCGAAAGTTGAACACTTAACCAACTGAGCCACCCAGGTGCCCTGAAAAATTCCCATTTCTAATTTTGAGGCTTACAAGTTTGAAGGTTTGTCTGTGTAGCATTATACTTGTAATTACTGTAGCCTTTGGACTGATCCAGGTATGAGAGTCTGTTTATCAGGGAAGAAGGTGTGGGGATAGAAGATGAGCAAGGAAGGATTGTTGTGAGACTACTTTTATCCCTGTTCAGATTAGTGAGAGGGCTATATTGTACATAGATTATAAATACGGCAGGCGATTTCCAGGAACTATAAAGAATATTGTTAAAATCTCACACCTGACAAGGACTTAGCAGCTAGAATATACAAGAGGTGTTACAAAGTAGAACAAAATGAGGCACACTGTGGTGTGGAAAAGTATTGATGGTGATTAGTTAAGTAGTATAAGCCCATGAGGAACAAAAGGATCTATGTTGTTCATTTGTTTCACCCAGCATGTGGCATGAAGCCGTGCCCACCATAAGTATTCAGGAACTATTACTGATAGAAGGATTCCAGAATGACCAACACATGAAACTATAAAATTAGGTTGATCCTTAAAAGCCTCATTAAATCCTCCCTTTAAGTTTGGTAAAAAGACTATAAGTGAGGAAGCAGGACTCAAAAGTAAGGTCCAAGTATAATATAAAATGAAAACAAAACAACATATCAATATATGTTGATCAATGAAGGGGCATGCTACAGGGCATCTCCTGCTCTGCTGGCTCCTGTACTCAGCATCACTGGACAGAATGTGCATGATTACTTATTTTAATTTCTGAAAACAGATCCTACCACCAGAAGAGAGAAAGAGACCTGAGGTCTGTATAATGATTTTACATTAACAAATAGTCTTGAATTTCTACCAAAAGAGCGTGACCTTAAAACCTCTCACATCTTAGTGATTAGCCGGAAAGAATTTCATACCAGTGTGGTTCCCTGTTCAAGTGCCCAAAATAGGGTTAGTAACAGGAGCTGCTCACTGGACTGCTGTGAAGGCCTGACATAGAGCGAGACAGATCTAGATGTGGGGCCGACGCCGCTGCTGCTGCTGCTGTTGTTAAGCAGGTTAGGTATCTTAATTCTCCATTGGACATTGAGTTTGGCCACAGTACAGTCACTTCCCTTCACTTTGATGAAATCTGAAATATGTTTCTCTGAGACAAAGATGGCACGTTCCCCTACGTACATTGGGCAATTAGCACATAATATTAGCATGTACTCACTTGACTGTCCATAGGAAGCACATATTAAACAGACAAAGTTGTGGGTTTTCAGTAAGAGATAGGCTGGACAGTGAGATGCAGATGGCTGCCATTTTGTGCAGCAGATATATAAAGAGGTTTTTCCAACACCAGACTTCATGTTGCAGTTGTTGGTGTTCTGGCCACAGGGGCGGATGGACTGTGAGCCCCTTGAGGTGAACTAGAACACATGCTGAAGTCTTCCCAGAAACAATTGTTTTCTTCCATTCAATAAGAAAGGACAAAGGCAAAAAATGAGAACACCAAGAAAATGTAGGTGTCTATTTCCACAAAACAACCTAAGCTTGATAAGGCCCCAAAAAGAGGGTAATATATATTTAAGTTTTAATCCTTAAGCAAAACCCTTAATCCTTTGTTAATTTAAAAAAAAAGAAGTGTTTGATCATTTTTTTCTCCATTGTTCCTGTATAACTAACAATATATAGGTGTATACTATAATGCTACAAAGCGAATGTAACGTATCACTTTAGGGAAGGAATAAAATCGTCATCCCATACACAGCTCTTACTTTGATTCATGGCTCAAATATTTCTCTTCTTGGAGCATTACTGCAGCTCTTGTGCTAAGAAAATTGTTGGTGGATGAAGAATGATTCTGCAGCCTTTCATCCTTCACAATGTTTGTGCCATCTGATTACGCTAACTCTGCAATGGTGCCATCTAGCGTTCACACGTCCTCAGTACTATAGCTCAACTTCATGAAAAGCAAAATAATACAAATAGCAAGTTCCCTTAAGAACAGTGTACTGGGGAGAGTCAATGTAATGCAAAGTCCGTCACTGAAACACTAGAACAGATTTCTCATTGAATATATATCTTATTTACTATTATGTGTCTTATCTATTGTTGCATTTATCTCACAAATATTTGTATATATTCTATTAAATAGTCATGCAAATGATGTATAACATACTTCATGTATTGTAGTTATACTTATTTTGTATTTTATTTTCCTATTCTTCTCTGTGCCTTCTTAGAATTCTAACAAAATGGTCATTGTCTTTGAAGGCAGCACATCCAACCTAGTCATGGGTTGGGTTGGATTAGAGTGGAATCAAAGCATGCAAATCATTTATTGTAATAGTTGATTACACTGCATATTCTGCTGCAGGTTGTGGTTTTCTTACTGCTGATGGCTATACCTTCAAAAGTCAGGTGCCTCACTACATAATAAGAGAAACACAGAAGGGCTTTGATATGTGTGAAATAGAGTGTTTTTTTCCATAAAACAAAGGAACTAGTGTCTTCCTTGTCTTACCATTGATACTATTGATACTCTTTTTAAAAAATTCTGTATAGGGGCGCCTGGGTGGCTTAGTCGGTTGAGGATCTGACTTCGGATCAGGTCATGATCTCATGGTTTGTGAGTTTGAGCCCCACGCCGGGCTTTGTGCTGACAGCTAGCTGAGTCTGGAGCCTGTCTTTGGATTCTGTGTCTCCCTCTCTCTCTGACCCTCCCCTGCTCACGCAGTCAATCTCTCTCTTAAAAATAAATAAAACATTAAAAAAATGTTTTTAATAAAAAATAAAAAATTCTGTAGAAAGTAATTTGAGGAATTAATGAGGTTAGGAACAGTTTTCAAGATGTCCCAGAGATGTGATTTTCGTTTTCTTAACTAGCCTTTGAGTGGACTTCTATATTGCTTATCAGTTCAGAATTTTAAAAGGAAAAACATATTTAATTATGAAAGAACAAAGTAATCTAAGACAGGCCCTATCCGATCACCTCCATTATTTTAACATCTGTAAGAAGGTTGACAAAATGCCCGCTCTGGCTGAAAAAGCTCCGGATTCACCCCGTCTGATTTGGGGGAATGTAGAGACCCAGACTCCATGAGGATGCTGCCGACTCGCAAACCTCACCCAAGCCCACCGAGAACTTGGCTCTCCCTTAGCTTTTGTGTTCCCTACTCGAGGACAGGACCATCCCTCCCGCTTTGGGCTCTGTTTACCTGCCTTGCTGTAATAAGGAACGACTTCTTTTGTGCTTCTGCTCCCACTTGGTTAATTATTCCACCGTGGCCTATGCATCATTTCCTCAAAGAAGCCCTCCAACCTTAATTAGTCCTTTCTAGTTATTAAATATCACCCAACACTTTTCCGTATTACCACTCACCACGCTTTGCAATTATATACTTCTGTTATTATCTACTTAATATTCCCTGTCCCCACTAGATTCTAAATTGTGAGCAGACTGGAATAATCTTTTTTTTTAACCCTTTGGGGTCCTAGCCACTGTGTTTTCTATAATGTTCAATACAGAGCAGGCATGTGGGAAATAACTGATGAAAGCAACTATTTGATTTCAAAATTGAGAACTAAGATGCTGATTGTCCCAGCCGATGTAGTTCTGTGATGTGAACTCTGCTTCCATGCTACCCTTAGGGCACGAGAATATTCACTGAGGCAGGAAATTCAACTGTGTTCCAGTCTTCAAGAAATACCCCTCTGGGACAGGTTACTTCCTGCAGCATGGTCTGGGAGTGAGACGTGAGCCGCTCATTCTAGTTACTTACAGAATCCCTGACCTTGTTCAGTACCAATCTTCCACTTCTCAGAGCCAACTGGTGTTTCACTCCCTGCCTACCAATTCTTCTTTGCTACACTCCTATCCCCCTAACCCAAAATAAAAAAAAAAAATAAAATAGGGGTGTCTGGGCGGCTCAGCTGGTTAAGTATCCAACTTGATTTAGTTCAAGTCATATCACAGTTTGTGAGCTTGGGAGTCTCTCTCTCCCTCTCTCTTTCTTTGCCCCTTCCCCTCCAAAATAACTAAATAAACATTTAAATAAATAAATAAATATGGGGCGCCTGGGTGCCTCAGTCGGTTCAGCATTCGACTCCAGCTCAGGTCATGATCTCACAATTCGTGGGTTCAAGTCCTACATTGGGGGACAGCTCAGAGCCTGGAGCCTGTTTCGGATTCTGTGTCTCCCTCTCTTTCTCTTCTCCTCCCCCACTCGTGCTCTGTCTCAAAAATAAATAAAAACTATAAAAAAATTTTTAAATAAATAAATGTAAATAAAATCCACCCATTTTTGTCTTTACTGTTCTCCATCTTCATGGATTAACATGGAGATAGATAGCACAAAATATAAGTTAATCTTTTAGGAAATTATCCTGTCACTCTGGTAGTTATCAGGGAATAAAAATAAATTTTGCATATTATACAAAGGATAGGTTGTGTTTTCATTGTTTATTTTGGTAGTACATTCCTTCTCTTTCTAGAAGACTCTAAGGATTTCCAACTATCTTAGAATATTAGACATGAAATCATGCTGAAAATCAATCACCTTCAAAATAAGTCCTGCTTAAATACTTATAACATGTCATACTAAGCTTCTGATGTCTATAACCAGTCACCAATGTCTTCTAAAGAATAAGAAATGATGAAACTAAACCTCAGAAGTGATTAATTGTGACATTGAATACATACATGCATATATAGGTGGATTTGGTATTTTTTGTAAATTGTATTATATTTCATTTAGAGTCTGGTATATTGGCATTGTTTTAACACTTTTAAAATTTTTTATTTATTCTGAGAGGGAGGAGGGGCAAAGAGAGAGGGAAACTCCACGTTATCAGCATGCAGCCCCACGGAGGGCTCGATCATGACCATGAGATCATGAGCTGAGCCGAAATCAAGAGTTGGACACTTAACAGACCGAGCCACCCAGGAGCCCCTAAAGTTAACACTTCTGCATCAAGTACACACAAACGAAAAGTGCTAGAAATTCTGAGTATCTTCAAACCACACCGAAGCTTCCGAGAGTCCTTCCGGATCCATCTCCTCTCCACCTGTTGTAGCATTTCACAGGCATTACCTAAGTGTGTGCTTCTTGAAAGATGAACTTACTGACTTCATTGGCAACTCATAGAATCCTGACTCTTAGATGTGTATTTGATGAGAGAATATATCAGATGGTATAAAGTTTACTCTAAAGAGTATCTTCACACTTCTATCTCTGCAGCAACACAGATGTACACACAGTGGCGTCACTTCTTAAACTGTATCTCCGAGAACTTCCAGAACCAGTTATTCCTTATGCAAAGTATGAAGATTTTTTGTCCTGTGCCAAACTGCTCAGCAAGGAAGAGGAAGCTGTAAGTTGGTGTATTTCTTTCTAAAAAAGCCTTAATTTGTTGTTGGTGTTTTTGGTCAATGTTCTTAGCTTTTCATTTATAAATTTCCCTTTGTCCAATCCTTGGATTCTATTTATTGACATTACACATGTTTAGATATTACATACACAACACAGGTCCCATTTTTAATCCTCTCTTTTATCAACAATAAGAGTGCAGCTGAATAAATGAAGTGAGCACTCCTTCCCACTTTGCTCCTCTAAATGGTTAATTGAGGTACTACATCAAGCCAAACTTTCCTTTGAACCATATGGGTGTGAACTGCGTGGGTCCTCTTACACGTGGATTTTTGCAGTAGAGTACTCTAAATGTATTTTTCCTCCTTGTGATTTTCTTAATATTTCCTCTCCTCTAGCTTACTTTATTATAAGAATACATTATATAAAACATATAACATACAAAATATTTGTTAATCAATTGCTTAACTTATCAGTAAGGCTTCCAGCCAACAAAAGGCTGTTAGTAGTTAAATTTTAAAGGAGTCAATAGTTATACATCTATTTTGAGTGTAGGGGTGGTCAGTGTTCCTAACCCCCCACATTGTTCAAGGGTGAACTGTATTCTCAAGAGTTGTGCAACCACCATCAAAATCTAATTTTAGAATATTTAGAACATTTTCATTATCCTATAACAAACTCCATAACTGGCCCCACCTTCGACAGCTCTTGGCAATTACTAATCTCCTTTCTGTAGCTATAGATTTGCCTCTTCTGAATATTTCATATAAATGGAATCAATCATCCACTATATTGTCTTCTGTGACCACTTTCTTTCACTGTTTTCAAGGTTCATCCACACTAAAACACAGTATTTCATGCCTTTTATTTATTTATTCATCTATTCATTCATCAGTTGCAATACATGCATTGTTTCTGTTGTTTGATGGACATTATTACTAATAATGGTGCTGTGAAGGGGCGCCTGGGTGGCTCAGTTGGTTGAGTGTCTGACTTCAGCTTAGGTCATAGTCGCACAGCTCGTGGGTTCAGGCCGTACATCGGGCTCGGTGCTGACAGCTCAGAGCCTGAATCCTGCTTCAGATTCTGTGTCTCCCTCTCTCTGCTCTTCTTCTGTTCATACTCTGTATCTCTCTGTCTCTAAAATCAACATTAAATTTAAAAAAAAATTATAGTGCTGTTCGTATTCATGTACAAAGTTTGGCATGGACATATGTATCTGGGAGGCAGAATTGCTGGACTGTATGTAACTCCATGTTTGCTAAAGAGTCTCCATCATTTTAAATTCCCACCAACAATAGTGTGCAGGTTCCAGCTGCTCCACATATTTGCCAACACTTGTTATTATGTCTCTTTTTTTATCACAGCCATCCTAATGTGCATACAGTGATATCTCATTGAGCTAGAGTTGCATTTCCCTGATGGTTAGTGATGTTAAACATCTTTCCATATATTTAGTGGTTACTCCCATATTTTCTTTGAAAAGCCCCCTATTCAAATAATTTTCCCATTTGTAATTGGGTCATTTGTCTTATTATTACTGGGTTGCAAAAGCTCTTTATAGTTTAGATTACAAGTCTCATATCAGATATGTGATTTACAAATATTTCTTCCATTCTATCTGTTGTCTCTTCAGTTTTTTGCTGGTGTCCTTTGAATTGTGACGAAGTCCAGTTTATCTATTTTTCTTTTGTCACTTGTGCTTTTAATGTCACATCCAAGAATGCTTTAACTAAGGTCACCAGGATTTACGCCTATATTTTCTTCTATATTTTGTAACTTTCGCTCTTACATTTAGGTCTATGATCCAAATTGGGTCACTTTTTGTTTATGATATGAGGAAAGGTCCAAGTTCGTCCTTTGGCATATGGATATCCAGTTGTCTCCAAACCATTTGTTGGAAAGACTTTTGTTTCCTCCACTGGATTTTCTTGGCACTCTTGTTGAAACTGCTGCCTGTTTTTATAAATGAAGTTTCACTGTATTATGTACTATGGTCTGTGGCTGCTTTTGCACCACAACAGGAGAGTAGAGTAGTTGAGACAGGGACCATATGTCCCACAGAGCTTGCGATATTTACCATCTGGCCTTTTTCAGGAAGAACAGATTAGATCACATTATCTATTAGCTTTTCTGGGACATTTACATTTTAGAAGAAGTTTTACAATGAGAAGAACCAAAACACTTAATACCTTTGTGAAATTTCCAGAAAGAGTAGACTGTTTATTTTCCATCCCACCCCAAACAGGGTGTCCTAGACATGGCCCGTCTTGAGAGACTTATTTGTCAGTAGACACGTGTTTGTCTATGTTTGGGGCATCCCAGAAATGGGAAAAACTCTCATTACATTAAGGCTGCTTTCTTCCCAAATAGCCTTATTACTTATGAGGCAGTCTTCCCTTTTCAATCACTTGTGAGCAAGTATTAAGAATGGTAAAAAGGCTTCACTAAAATTTATTTCTCCGCAAATAGTACTTAATGAAAATATTTGAAATACTTTTCCCCATCTTTAAAAATATTTGTGAAATGCTGTGTGTAATCATGGCAAGTTTTCAGGACAGGATTCTTCACTGATAATATGTGAAACTAATGAAAAAAAAACTATATCCTCGTTTTTCTTTTAATTTTTAAATATTTTTTATTTATTTTTGAAAGTCAGAGTAAGACCGCATGAGCAGAGGAGGATCAGAGAGAGAAAGAGGGAGAGGGAGATACAGAATCCGAAGACAGGCTCCAGGCTCTGAGCTAGCTGTCAGCACAGAGCCCAATGCAGTGGCTCGAACCCACGAACCGTGAGATCATGACCTGAGACAGAGTCGGACGCTCAACAGACTGAGCCACCCAGGCGCCCCATCCTTGTTTTGTATTTGCTTTCATTGCAAGGCTAACCCTTTCGTAACATTTATTCTCTATTTCTTTTTACTCAGGGTGTTAAGGAATTAGCAAAGCAGGTGAAGAGTTTGCCTGTGGTCAATTACAACCTCCTGAAGTATATTTGCAGGTAAGAATGGTCCTAAAGACAAAACTAGACAGAGCAAGACTATGGTTGGCCTGACACTAATTTACTTCTGACAATGAATAAAATCACTGGACTGCTCTGAGCTCTGGTGTTGGCCTCTGTAAAATTAAGAAGTTTGACAGGATGGTCTCAAGGCTTCTTTGACCACGAAAATTGCTCTGTTTTATAATTTATTGTTTCTGAGTCTGTCTTACTTCTACTTACTAAAGATCTGTTACTTGAAGTTCCATCGAAGTTGTTTGTACCTGCTCCATGTACCTTTATTTAAGAGAATGAGCATCTCCCTTGGTATGAGAAAGACCTGCATGGGAGTCCAGTTTCTACCACTTTCTAGCAGGAGTCCAGTTTCTCATGAGTCTTCATGAAGCCTTCTTATCCTTTCTGAGTGTCCTCCTAGGTAAAAGAGTACAGAAAACGCACATTTCACATAGTTGTTTTTAAATTTAAATTATATTTTAAATTGAATAAATATTATTTTCTATTTCTCTCCTACCTCAAGACTCCCTGAAAAAATATTGTCATTCAATTCTGTTAGGACAATAATTGTGCCTGGTAAGCTCTCATTCATGACCTTTTAACTTATGACCTAGGATGCTATGGGCCATGTCTGCCCCTGTTTAGTAAACCATATGATTTCATTCATATGTGGAATTGAAGAAACAAAAAATTTGTATGAGAAAAAAGAGAATGGGAAACCCAGAAACAGACTCTTGACTATAGAAAATAAGCTGATGGTTATGTGGGGGAGAGATGGGTGAAATAGGTGATGGGCGTGAAGGAAGGTACGTGTTGTGATGAGCTCCGGGTGTGGTATGGAAGCATTGAGTCACTAAATTGTACACCCAAAACTAATTACACTGTATGTTAACAATACTGGAATTTAAATAAAAACTTTAAAAAATGAAGACACCAAATATATAAAATTGACACATATTAAATTAAAAAAAAGAGAGATGGTGATNGGTACTATACATCACTGTAGGTATCTTAAATGAAAGCATCCCAGTTTATTTTTAAGTAATTCAGATTTTTAATTCAGTACAGTATATTATTTGCATATGCTTTTTGTGTCATGATTAGATAAATGCTCAGCAGACTGGGAACTATGTAGTTTAAGACTAATGCCAGACACTGAAGAGTTCACCGTCAACTGTAACTGAGTAGAAATTCCAAAACCTTCTACTATAACTTTTTCTGGAGATGGTAGGAAGCAAATATGAGCTTAGGTTTCATAATTTAAAAAAGGAAAGAAACAGTTTTACTGATAACATAGGCTCATTAACACATAGGGGTTCTATCCCAAGATTTTGAACTAATTCACGCTGTTGTGTTGGATGAGAGAGAGGAACAATCTCTTCAAGTTAAAGGGGTAAAGCCTTTTTCTTGAGAACCATATTACAAATCTTTAGCTCTTCAATAGTAAAACGTAACTTCTCTAGAAACATTTAGCCAGATTTTTAATTTCAGCTATCTCAAACGAGAAATAATAGTTTGAGATTTTCATCCTTCAGTTTGACTATAGCTTAGACTTTATAACAGTAATAAATATGTGGAATAGGGGCTTTTTCTTAAGTCACAAGGGAGTTGTGAAGAACCCAGACTCTAGAGTCAGACAATCTGGGTTCAAGTCTAAGCTCTGCCACCTGTTACTTCTGTGTCCTTGGAGAATATTCTTAACCTTTCTGAGGCCTCTGTTGCCTCATCTGTCCAATCATATCATTTACCTCACAGAGTTCTTTGAGAATTTAATAAGTTAGCACAATGACTAACACATAAAACATTTTAAATAATAATAAATTCTTTTTTCATCACTTCTCCTTTGTGTCATCAGTACAGTTAGTAAACCATGAAATCTGCAAATGAAGAGGGGGATGGGAAATGTAAAAAGGCCTAAGACTATAGTAACACTCCCTCCTGCTAAAACCGTTCAGGAAAAAGTCTATTTCATGCCTCTTATTCTTTAGCACCTAATAAATTGAAACAATTTGTGCTTATAATTTTTCATATCAGTGCAAGTAAGGTTTTAATTTAAACCATGTTTGATCTCATTTTTTAATAGACTATAAATCTGAAGCTCACAAATTACTTGACAAAGACGGTTGATTCTGCCTCTCTGAAATAAAGGATTGTACCATATGATCTTATTTATAGTTCCCAAATTAAATGTGTTTAGAAATTTAATGCTTTATTTAAGGATTGGGAGAAAATCTTTATTCTTGAAACTCAGGTCCATATTAGCATCATTCAAACACACCTGTTTCTGTGATTGACAGAGGAAACCAAGCCAAGCCAGGCCAAAGGTGATATTTGATATGATCCCTCAAGTTTGATCCTTGATCATTTGCAATATACTTTCCCCACATTTGGCTGAGAGATGTTTGAATTTCTAAATAATTTTGTCTCCATAATTGTATTTGAACATATTATAGTTAATAAATTTCCTAACAACCCATTTTCTTTCACTGACAAATTTGACCCCATTGTTTTGTTCATGTTCTTACGCCCAACAGGTTCTTGGATGAAGTACAATCCTATTCTGGAGTTAACAAAATGAGTGTGCAAAACTTGGCCACTGTCTTTGGCCCTAATATCCTGCGCCCTAAAGTGGAAGATCCTTTGACCATCATGGAGGGTAAGTAAATGATTATCTTACATTCTCATCAAGAGAACAATCACCTGCATTTTGGTTGATCTAAACCTATTCTCTGAGGAAACTAGGGAAATAAGTAGCTCCATGGTAATTTCATTTATTGATTTAAGTTCTTCAAAGGCAAAATCTTCTCTTTGAAAGTCAGGCATTTTTCTTAATTTACTAAATATAATAATTTACTAAAAGATTCTTCAATGGCCTTACAAGAATAAATGGAGCTTACATAAGTCATCTGTAAAGTATTATGCAAGAGAACTAGAAAAATCTAGTTCACTTTTTGAGCCCCATGCAAGTTTCAGAAAACTCAAAAAGCTATACTATTTTAAGTTAATATATTTTTGATGAATTATAGTTTTGTTTGATGGATTTCAAGAGGTAGAAAAATATGGTCCTTTTTAAGATAATGCTGTTTATTAATCTGTGGGTTGAAACATGAAGGAATTCTTGTTTTCTAGATTATAAAATGCCTCAGATTCTTTTCCACAATGAACCTCTACTTCTGTGTTTTCAGCAGGCCTTCCTGCTTGAGTACCTTTCTTACCTAGTATACTGTTACCTAATACCTTTCTTCATTAGTATTGTGTTGTTTTCTAAAATTTGGACTAAGTGAACATTTAAAAATTTAATAAGAGAAAGAATGATTATTTTTAGTTTCACTCTGTTTTTTAGAACAAAATATATTCTTGACACTGTTCCTTTCTTGAAAATTCCAAAATTTTCATTCTTCTGTGTCATATGAGAGAAAGAAAGCTTCACTTCTTTTGTCAAATATTTAGTCTGATATCAATTGAGCATCAGATTTTTGGCAGTAAGATAGTCGGTCCAAACTTAATTTCTTTTGGAAGAGTTTAGCAGATAGTAGAAAATATAAAATTTGAAGCTACAGGAAGCTTAAAGATACTTTATTGTTTTCTAAAAACTTTTTTTATTATAAAATGCATATGATAAGGGAAACCACCAATAACATATGCACATACACACACATGCACATATACATATTTTTTTTTTTGAGAGAGAGAGAGAGTGCATGTGTGCATGCAAGCATGGGAAGGGCGTGGAGCCTATGGAGATCAATCTCATGACCATGAGATCATGACCTGAGCCAAAATCAAGACTCAGATGCTTAACTGACTGAGCCACCCAGGTGCCCTGTTGATCAATTTATAGAAGACACTCTAGAAATCACCACCTAGGTCAAGAAACATAACATTTTTAGGCATCGCACAAGTCCCTCTCTGTGCCCTGTCGCTCCATCTTACTCCCCCACTTAACGTACAACTGTATTTTACTACACAGACGTTTGTATCAATCACTTCCTTAGGCATTATATTTAATCTTTACTCTTATTTTATTTGATATATTTTAAAGTCTTTGGCCCTAATATCCTGACCTCAGCATCATATACAAAGGATAACAAATCAAGACCAGTTGGCTTTTTCCCAGGAAGGCAAATTTGGTTAGCCTTTTAAAAATCAGTTTTTTGGGGGGCACCTGGGTGGCTTAGTCGGTTAAGCGTCCGACTTTCGCTTAGGTCATGATCTGCGGTTCGTGGGTTCGGGCCCCGCGTCGGGCTCTGTGCTGACTGCCAGCTCGGAGCCTGGAGCCTGTTTCAGAGTCTGTGTCTCCCTCTCTCTCTGACCCTCCCCTGCTCACGCTGTCTCTCTCTCTCTCCTAGAAATAAACATATAAAAATTTTTTTTTAAATCAATTTTTTAAATATTTTTTTGTAATTTTTAAAAAATTTTTTAAAATCATCTCCATGGATACAAAAAAATATTTTGCAAAATCTAATGCCATTCATGATAAAGACTGTTAGCAAATTAGAAATAAAAGGACCTAGCTAAGGTCATCTATAGAAAATTTAGTTAGAAAATTATACTTAATGGTGAAAGATGGAATGCTTTCCCCCTAAGACTGGGCATAAGGTAAGATTGCCTACTTCTACTGCTTCTAGAAATTCTAGCCAGTGCAAAAAAGTAATATGAAGGAATAAAAAGCATACATATTAGGAAAGGAAGATGTAAAACTCTGTTTATTCACAGACAACACGATAATTTATGTAGAAAATTCTAGAGAATCTACAAGTGAAGCTATTATAACTAATAGGTGAACTTATGGTCACATGATACAATGTCAATTTATAAAAATCCTTTGTATTTCTATACACTAATATTAAACAATTGGAAACTGAAATAAAAAATATAATTTAGAATAACACAAATGTGAAAAATTAGGAATAAATTTAAGAAAATCTGTACAGAACATATATCCTGAAAACTACTAAACATATATGAAAAAAATAACTATATAAATCAGGAAATACATTATGTTCACCAATTAGATAGTCAAAATCAGTAAGATATGGTCTTCAAATTTACCTATAATCTCAATATAATTCTCACCAAAAAAATCCCAGAAAAAAATTTTATTTGTAGAAATTGGGAATCTGAATGTAAAAATTGTCTAGAATAGGCAAAACAATTTGAAAGAGAAAAACAAAGTTGAAATGTAATACTTGATTTAAGATTCAATATAATACCACAAATAATCAAGATAGTGTCTTATCAATATACAGATAGACATGTAGATCAATGGAATAGAAATGAAAGTCCAGAAATAGACCTACACACACCATCATTTGTGTTTGACTCATTCGCCAAGTTAGTTCAGTGGAAAAGGAATAGTCATTTCAACAAATGATGCTGGAAAAATTGTATATTTATTTAATAAATCCTCTACCCTGACTTCACATCACTCAGAAAATTAACTTGAAATGGATTGTAGACCTAAATGTAAGAGCTAAAAGCATAACAGTTAGAGAGGAAAACAGAGGATAAAAAACCTTATGACTTTGTGTTTGTTAAAGACTTAACTAGGACACAAAAATCTCTAGCCATAAAAAAGTTGATAAGTTGAACTTTATCAAAACTAAAACTTTTGCTCTTAAAAAATATCCCTAAGACAACAAAAGGCCAAGCCAGAGGAATAGGGATATATTGTGAATCAAATATTTGATTAAAGAATTTGTCTTAAAAGTATATAAACAATTCATAGAAATAATAAGACAATGAACTCAATGAAAAAATGGGTGAAAGATCTGAATTAAACATTTCATCAAAGATAAATAAATTGCAAATAACACATAGAAAGATACTCAGCATTTTTAGTCATCAGGGAAATGCAAATTTAATCTGTAATGAACTACTGCTACACATCCTCTACAGAGTATAAAATTTAGACTGAAAATATTAAGTTTGGCTGGTAGAAATACAAAATGGTAGAGCCATTTTGCAAGGGGTAGGTAGGTTCTTATAAACTTAATTATTCACTGAACATAAGACCCAGCAGAGCAGTGTGCTAATATTGACCCACATGGAAAGAAAACATAAGGTCACCCAAAACTTTCAGTCAAATATTAATATCAACTTAATTTTGTAATAGCTCCAATTTGAAAACAGACCAATTGCCCATCAATTAGTGAATAAACAATTTTTGGTACACTCATAAAATGGAATACTACCCAGCAATAAAAAGAATGAACTAATGATACATGCAACAATATGGATAAATGTCAAAAGTATTATGCTAGGTGAATAATGCCTAGACGCAATAGACCTCATACTGTATAATTCCATTTGTATAAAATTCTAGAAAAAGAAAAACTATAGAATTAGAAAGCCGATCAGTGGTTGTCATGGTTGAAAGTGGGGGTAGGGAATTGGCTATAAATAGGCACGAGGAAATTGTCTATTTCATGATTAGATGGTGTTTCCAGGAGTGTCACTTATCAAAATTCAGTATATATGTGCACACATACAAAATAACACATATACAAGATTATTCATTGCAAAAAATACAAATTTAAACTACCTTTCAGAGAAGGCTGTCATATATTTCTATATATATGCAAGTGCATCTTAATGTGCATGGTTACCTTTAAAGAAAAGTTGAATTCTTACCCAATTCTTATGAAGAAGTGCCTACAATGTGGTATTTAAATTCAACCTCTATAAACGTATGTGGGCCAGGGGGAATTTCTAGATCATGTAGCCAGTGGGATGCCCCAAATCTGCCTGGACTCTTCAGAATGCCCTGTGATTATAATAACTCTGACCTCGTTATCTGGGCTTCATGTTTTCATTAGCACCTCAATGAAGAGAATGAGAGAAAGGAGGAAATAAAAAGGAAAAAAGAGTATATAGTGACACATTCTTCATCATTACTAAGCTAGTCTGTCCTAAATAGATATAAAAATTGAAAGAAAGTCCCTTTACAAGAACTATTGCCATTTATTATTCTTGGAACTAGATGAAAGCAAAGCCTCCCAAGATAGAAGAAAAAGATTTCTAAATCGCCAGGGCCCTGACAGACACTCTATAATTGTGGCAGGTAACTTTGGCATGGCTGTTCACAGACTCATCGCAGAGACCTTGGGAATGTTGCTCTTCAATTAATTAAATGCCCCACATAGTTCATAGCTATAGTGAGAAGCAGTAATGCTTCAAATGTTAGTATTCCAGTGATGGGAAAAAGCTCTGCTTTACCAAGTACTAGGCAAAGTCATATATAATAGAGGCTGCTAATATTTGAAAGTGTGACTGTCATATGAACAAATAGTAAAATCGGGCTAAGTACACATGTCTTCAAATAGTACATAGCGACAGTGTTGACAGCCATTTTAACTCTACTAAAACCTTTTCATCAGATTCACTCCTATATGCATTAAAAATAGGATGACAAAGTCGGAGGTTGCTACTAAAGGAAAGATGGATTTATAGTATCATTAATTTCATTGAGTTGTTTTTCTTCCACAACTCTGATTCAATAAATGTCTTTTATTTAGTTTCTTTTTTGTTTTTATGTTTTGATTTCTGAGAGAGACTGACAGAGACAGAGTGCAAGTGGTGGAGGGGCAGAGAGAGAGACACACACACAGAATCTGAAGCAGGCTGCAGGCTGCAGGGTCTGAGCTGTCAGCACAGAGCCCAAAGCAGGGCTTGAACTCATGAGCCATGAGATCATGACCTGAGCTGAAGTAGGATGCTTAAATGACTGAGCTACACAGGCACCCTATTTAGTTTCTTATTTAGAACAACCCCAAGTTTACTTGATACTACAACAGTTTAAATTCCAACACCTGAAACATAATAGGATGAGCGCATGCTTTGGAGTAAAAAGACGAAGTCTGAAACCGGTCACCTTGGTCATTTATCATCTGTGTGGCCTTGAGCAAACAGCTTAACCTCTCTGAACCTCAGTTTTCTCATTTGAAAAATGTTAAGTCCTATCTCACAGCCTTTTGAGAAACTTAACTTAAAAGAGATAAGTGAAATATCTCCACCTACCACAGTGTTTCTCAAACTCTAACAAACATAGGAATCGCCTGGGGGTATTGTTAACGTCCAGGTTCTGATTCAGAAGGTCGGCAATTTTGAAGCTTCCAGTGATGTCAGTGCTACTATGCTGTTATTATGGTGTCATCAGGGAGCCGGTTAGAGATGTAAAATCTCAGGTCCCACCTAATACCTGCATTTGAACAGATCTCCAGGTAATTTGTATGAACACTAACGTTTGGGCAACACTGGACCCGTATCAGACCTGGCACATTGAGGATTCTTGATCTAAATATATTGTAAACTTTGTGTCATCACAAAAGTGTGTAGGATACAGACGGATTTAACACATTTTTTCATATTCAGAATTTGATTTTGAATTGTATTGAGTCAAATTTTGCTGAGGTGTTGCTTTAAGCTAACGAGTGACCTCACCCCAGATCAGGCCTCAACTTTCTGACAGCTACACAGTTAGTAGCTGTTTAGGCAGAAATCTGCATTGTCAAAAGCCCTTGTCATCATTTTTATCACCAAATCTCAATTTAAGTATTTTAGAAACTACATTTACTAAGTAGAATTTAAGTTGTTTTGCTATGTCTATTTATCAGAGCCTAGACCTAAGAGCTTTTACCAACATCATATAAGCCCAATTAACACATCAAATCAGTATAGTTCAAGTCAGAGCAAAGATGATTGTAATGTAATAGTTTATATTAACCTATACCGCTTTATTATGGGCACATGAATAACTTAATACTTAATAAGTCTTAGATTATGGTGGGGGAAGGGGCTCCAGGTTAAGAAAGTTGAGAAGCCTAGTTCGTGATGGCAACCAGTTTTAAGGGATGGGAACTCAGCTTGTAAATCAGTGAGGAATATGTGAAAATATATTTTAAGATTTCAGCTAATATGCCATAAAACCTGAAAAATCCATTGATTATTTAAATAAATTGCTGCTTTTATTAACACCAACTTCAGGGTGGCTGTGTGGCTCAGTCGGTTAAGCGTCTGACTTCAGCTCAGGTTATGATCTCTGGGTTCATGAGTTTGAGCCCTGCACTGGGCTCTGTATTGACAACTCAGAGCCTGGAGCCTGCTTTGTATTCTGTTTTCCTCTGTCTCTGCCCCTCCCCTGCTTACTCTCTCTCTCTCTCTCTCTCTCAAATTGATAAATGTTAATTTTTAAAAATAATAGATCAACTTGTTTGTCCTTTAGTGTCTATTTTTGCTGTCTGAAACTTGTATTCATTTCTAATTCATACTTTACAGTGCATAGTGAAAATATGAGAATCAAATGAAAATCATAGTATTTTAATATGTGTAAGAGAATTATTTTCTCTCTCAAAGGTCTTTTAGTTGTCTAAAATGCCCTGATGCTGGGCCCCTGGGAGGCTCAGTCAGTTAAGCGTCCAGCTCTTGCTTTCGGCTCAGGTCATAATCTCACAGTTTGTGAGTTTGAGCCCTAATTAGGTCTCTGCACTGACAGTGTGGAGTCTGCTTGGGATTATTTCTCTGTTCCTCCCCTACTCTCTCTCTTTCAAAAAAACAAAACCAAAAACATTAAAACACCCTGACACTTTGCTATTTTGCTATTTCTTCTTGAGCAGGTTTGGTAGTAACAGATTCTCTCAGTTTTTGTTTATCTAGAGAGGTCTTTGCTTCTCCTCCATTTTTGAGGCATAGATTTGTTGGCTATAGAATTCTTGCTTGACCGTCTTTCTTTTAACATTTTGAATATTTTATCCCATTTCCTTCTGACAATGAGAAATGATAACAAATCAGCTGTTCTTCTTATTACATGTACATGAGTTGCTTCTTTCTTGCTACTTTCAGAATTCTTTGTTTTTGGTTTAAGACAGCTTGACTATGATGAGTCTAGGTTTGAATCCTTTTGTATTTACATAGGTTGGAATTTGCTGAGTTTTTGGATGTACACATCATAGTTTTCATTAAAATGGGACATTTTCAGCAGCTCTTTCTTTAAATATTCTTTCTCCTCTGGGACTGTCCTTCTGGTACTACCAGTGGGCATATGATGATATACTTTATTGTGTCCCACGGGTCTCTGAGGCTCTGTTTATCTTCATTCTTTTTCCTTTATGTTTCTCAGATTGGGTAGCCCCCACTGATTTATTTTCAGGTGTACTAATTCTTTCTTCTGCCTGCTCAAATCTGTTGTTAATTCCTTCTACTGACTTTTTTTTTTCCATTTCACTTCTTATAACTTTCAACTCCAGAATAACTATGTAGTTTCTCTTCATTGATACTTTCTGTTTGGTGAGATATTATTTTCACTTTCATCTGGTTTCTTTAGGTATGGTTTTCTTTAATTATTAAAACACACTTAAAATAGCATATTTAAATTCTTTGTCTAGTGAGTGCCATGTCTAGGCTTCCTCAGAATTTGTTTTTTCCTGTATATGGGCCATAATGTTTTTATTCTTTGCTGTCTCATGATTTTTGTTGAAAACTGAGCATTCTTAATAATATAATAATGAGAACATTGGATCTCGGATTCTCCCCCTCCTAGGGTTTATTGTTTAGTGATTTTTCTGGACTAATTCTATAAAATCTATATTCTTTGCCATTTGTGGCCACTGAAGTCTCTGCATGATTTGCTTAGTTGTCAACTAATTATTGGCAAAGATTTCCTTAAATTGCCTAGGCCAATAAGTTTCCCATCATTTTCCAAAAGGCTCTGTATATACGTTGGGGCAGACCTTCAACATTCA
This sequence comes from Crocuta crocuta, assembly GCF_008692635.1. Lineage (NCBI taxonomy): Eukaryota > Metazoa > Chordata > Mammalia > Carnivora > Hyaenidae > Crocuta > Crocuta crocuta. Next base: position 4,109,327 of record NW_027530183.1, on the reverse strand, counting down.
GCCAGATACTTTACAACTCTGCTGTAGCCTTCAGTTTTTCCTCATGCAGAGCCTCAAATCAGCCAGAGATGAGAGACTTACCAGTCTCTGTGTGAGCATGCACCCAGCTGTAGATATACACATACCTGTAACGATTCATGGAGTCTTCTGGATTTCCAGGAATAGACCCAAGCCTTTTAAAACCTCCTATGGAAATTTCATTCCTCATATCTTCCTTTTAAGCTTTGTGGTTAGCCTACTGTCTGTCCCAACTGCTTTGGGCAGCCATGATGTTAAACGAAAGTGTCATTATTTTTGACAAATGCCCCTGAGAAAAATCGTCTTCACACTGGTCACATTCCCAGTCAGATCAAATAAATATGTGCATTGTGAGTGGGGTCTTCAAGGGAACCACCAAGTAAGTCAAACAATGACAATCTTCTGGGAATGGAGTTTTGGAATTCCAACCCTGTTCTGCCCATGGCAGGGTCTACCAAGCTGCTGGTTCCCACTGTGATTGTAGGCTCTTGGTTTTAAAAGCTAGTGCAAGCTAGGGAGAAGAGGATGGGAACAAGGGTAAAACACCACGGAGGTTGCTGTTCTTACTGAGAGTCAACCATTTTCCTTGAATAAACAGTCTCCAGACTGCAACAAGTCTTTAGTTAATTTACAGATCCCTAAAAGTGTTAATTCAGAACATCACATTACCTCCTCTTAAGGAACATTCCTCATAATTAAATCTAGAACTTGCAAGAAATTGTGTATAATGATTAAAAGCTTGTTCTTTGGTACCAGCTAACTCTGGTTTCAAGCTCAGAATCTGCTCCTTACTAGGTGTGTAACCTTGATCGAGTTACTTAACATTTACAATACAGTGATAATAACTATCTTTTCATTGATTTGTTTTAAAATCCAATGAAACTAACAAAAGTAAAGTGTTTGGTACAGTTCATTGCACATAGTAAATGCTCAAGAACTTGTAGCTTCTTTTAGTTTCATGAAGAATATAGTTCAGCACTACTACTAAAAATGTAGAATGTTCGTCTGAATGTGCTTCTTTAAGAGTCACTTTCAAAGTGGAAATAAAACTATTTCACTCATACTACTGTGTTTTCTATGCAATTCCAGGCACTGTGGTGGTCCAGCAGTTGATGTCAATGATGATTAGCAAACATGATCGCCTCTTTCCCAAAGATACAGAATCGCAAAGCAAACCCCAAGACGGCGCAACCAATAACAACAATGAAATTCAGAAGAAAGCCACCATGGGCCAGCTACAGAATAAAGAGAACAATAATACCAAGGGCAGTCCTGGTAGGCGGTGCTCTTGGGACAAGTCCGAGTCTCCCCAGAGAAGTAGCGTGGATAATGGATCCCCCACAGCTCTACCAGGTAGTAAAACCAACAGCCCAAGGAACAGTGTTCACAAGCTGGATGTCTCTAGAAGCCCCCCTCTCATGGTCAAAAAGAATCCTGCCTTCAATAAGGGCAGTGGGATAGTCACCAATGGGTCCTTCAGCAGCAGTAATGCCGAAGGCCTGGAGAAAACCCAAACCACTCCCAATGGGAGCTTACAGGCCAGAAGGACCTCTTCGCTGAAGGGGTCTGGTACCAAAATGGGCACCCACAGTGTACAGAATGGAACAGCGCGAATGGGCATTTTGAACCCCGACACACTGGGCAATCCCATGAATGGTCGCAGCATGAGCTGGCTGCCCAATGGATATGTGACCCTGAGGGATAACAAGCAGAAAGAGCAAGCAGGGGAGTCAGGCCAGCACAACAGGCTCTCCACCTATGATAATGTCCATCAACAGTTCTCCATGATGAACCTTGATGACAAGCAGAGTGTCGACAGTGCCACCTGGTCCACTTCCTCCTGTGAAATCTCCCTCCCCGAGAATTCCAACTCCTGTCGCTCCTCCACCACCACCTGCCCGGAGCAAGACTTTTACGGGGGTAATTTTGAGGACCCTGTTTTGGATGGGCCCCCGCAGGATGACCTCTCCCACCCTGGGGACTATGAAAACAAAAGTGACCGGAGGAGTATGGGAGGTCGAAGCAGTCGTGCCACCAGCAGCAGCGACAACAGTGAGACATTTGTGGGCAACAACACCAGCAACCACAGTGCCCTGCACAGTTTAGTGTCCAGCCTGAAACAGGAGATGACCAAGCAGAAGATAGAGTATGAGTCCAGGATAAAGAGGTGAGAAAAACCTGGGGCGTCTAACTGCCAGAGAGGACCTGACAGCCTCCTGTTGCAGGACAGGTTCACACAGGGCATTAAACATGATGGCTCCAGAGCCAGACCTGCCTGAGTTCAAGTCCAGTCCTCACCATTTGTCAGCTGTGGGGTTTGGGGAGGGTTTGCTACATCTCTAGGAGCTTCAGGTTCTTACTGTGAAAAACAGATATGAGTGGTTTTTACCTCAAAAGCATGTAAGAAATCATCGAGCCTTGTCCCTGGAACAGAATAGGTTACTGTCTTCTGCTAGTAAATGTGGGGGTTTATGTTTAGGGCTGGAAAGAGAGGGACAGGGACAAATGGAAAGTAAGGAGGCTGTTTTCATTGGTGGAAAGAGGATGAAATGAGGGTGAAGAAAAAATATCAAAATAAACAGATTTTTGTTTTTATTCCTTTAATCATTGAATGCTGAGAGTGTCTGCACTCTTCTGGGATCCACTCTTGGCCCTGAGGATTCAGCAGTGAATGAAATAGTCAAAAACTCAGCCCTCCTTCCATTCTACTTCAGAGATGGATCAAGTAGTAGAGTGGGTCAGATGCTAAGTAGAAGACTAATGCAGGGAAGAAGGGTAAGAAGCACTGGTGAGGTAAAAGATCATGTGCAGGGCCTTACAGTAGGTCACAGAGGACACTACAGATATTGGAGAAGAGCAAGTGGAAATGCCATGAGATGGGATGAGCAGGTCTCAGAGAGGGAACAGGGTCAGGAGACACAGGGCCCTGGAGATCATTTTAAGTCTGGCTTTTTTTTTTTTCTTTTAAGTTTATTTATTTTTGAGAGAGAGAGAGAGAGCAGGGGAGAGGCAGAGAGAAAGAGAGAGAGAGAGAATCCCAATCAGGCTCTGCACTGTCAGCATAGGGCCCAACGTGGGGCTCAAACTCACAAACCCTGAGATCATGACCCGAGGCGAAGTGAGATGCTTAATGAACTGAGCCACTTAGGTGCCCCTTAAGTCTGGCTTTTATTCTGAGATTGGAATCCATGAACATTTTTGAGAATATCAATGACATGACATGCATTCATATGGACAAGGGAAATTACAGCCTGAAACAAGGAGCAAAAACCACTGTTTATAAGGAAACAGTTACACTAAAACCTAATTTATATCAGTTTACATCTTATAAGATGACCAAGGTAAAAAAAAAAAAAAAAACATGACCAAGGTAGACGTTTACCAACACCTTGTCTAGGGAAGCAACGTAGGCAGGATGAGGGGCGTTTGCAGACCGTCCCGTGTTCACAGCACCCCTGACTGTCAGATGTCAGTGGACTTGAGAGGCGGGAATACAGAGAATGGAGCCCAGGGCTCACAAACAGAACCCTGTGCCAGAAACCAGAATGTCACCACCCCTGCGTTTTTACTAGAGTTACAGAAATTATAAATGTTTATGCTCCTTTCAGCATAACGTAGGAGATTTAATTCTCAAGTAGGAGAAGACCTGAAGCTCAGTTCAGCATGAACTGAGCCCATCTGTTGCCTGTCTGTGGTCTCCACCCCAGTTTCAGGCTGTGTGACTTGGTGGCCCTCCTGTGTGGGTGTTCTAGGGTCCTCACGGTGGTGAACACCATTCTTTGTCCTGCCTCAATTACTGCCATGCCTCCAAACCTCACATGGCTTCTTCATTATACATAAAGTCGACTTTAATGTATTTTAATATTTGTCCAATCCATTTGTCAGTTTTCAGGCCAAAAGATACATTTTTTCAAGAGCTTTGGTAAAGTAAATATAAGCTAAAGTATTACTTATACATTAAGTTGAAAAATTACTTTCTTAGAAAGTAGTTTTTGTAAACCTTGCTGAGCAGAAACTTGGTTTGAATTTTTCTATGTAACGCCAAGTGTCAGGAGGTTTATATAAGAAGAAAAACTCTCATTTGTGAATGTAGTTTTTGGAACCACTGGCTACCAGAATTCTGAATGTCTGCCAATACATGATGACAACTTAGCACTTAGCACTGGGAAGCAAGAGATAGCACTTCAAACTTGTATTAGCAGAGGAAAAACATCATTCTCAATGGCAGCCGAAGTACATATTCATTTATGAGAACATTGGTGACATATTTATGTTCTGTGATCTATGGTGCATTTTAGAGACCTTGATAAAATAATAAAACTTCCCTGTAGGATGCCATCTCGATTTCACTGTAACATTCTTACCTGTCTGACAGGCGGAGGGGGAGGACCACAGCAAACTGGGGCCGAGGAGCTGCCACATACCCAAGCCACAGAAATAGAAGAGGTTAACTGTTCTAGGGGCACCTGGGTGGCTCAGTTGGTTAAGCATCCGACTCTTGATTTCAGCTCAGGTCATGATCTCATAGTGAGTTGGAGCCCCGAGTTGGGTTTTGTAACAACAATGTGGAGCCTACTTGGGATTCTGTCTCTCTGCCCCTTGCTTGGTCCCTCTCTCTCTCTCAAAAATAAATAAGCAAACATTAAAAAAAAAAAGATGTTACCTATTCTATTTAATTTATCATTCCTGTTTAGAGTCATGTATGTCTCTTTGATTTTCTTTTGAACTACTCCCCGTAAATATTGAAGTTTAAGTAGAATTCATAGACAGATGATAAGTAGATAATATTTAACTTTGTTTAGTTATCAATCACTAATCTATGCTCTTTAGCTTTTTAAAAATATGTTCTTATGTTTATTTATTTTGGAGAGAGGAGTGTAATCAGGGGAGGGAGAGAGAGAGAGCAGGAGGAGACACAGAATCCAAAGCAGGCTCCAAGCTCTGAGCTGTCAGCACAGAGCCCAATGCAGGGCTCAAACTCAGGAACCATGAGATTGTGACCTGAGCCGAAATGGGACGCTCAACTGACTGAGCCACCCAGGCACCCCTATGCTCTTTAGCTTGGTGTTCTTTACCCCCCAAATTAGTTTCTAACTTTATTGTATTGTGACGGAGAAATTCATTTGTATGATATCAATTATTTGGCCTGGTAAAATCTATTCTTTTATTGTTAGTTTGGGATTCTATACATGACTAATAGATCAAGCCTGTTAATCAAGTTGTTCAAATCTCTTACATTTCTTCTAATTTCTATCAGATACAGCTATAATTTCTAAGAAAGAAAAATCTAATTGATAAATTAGATAAATTAAATTTATCAATTTCTCCTTATAAATTTGTTATATTTTATACTGAATAATTTGAGGCTAGACTACCAGGTGAATAAAGGTTCAGAATCTTTTATATCTCCATGATGAATCAGTCCTTTTATCATTAAGTAATAATCATCTTTAATTGTAATAATGCTTTTTGCTAAAAATCAATTTTTTCTGGCATTAATATTATTATGCCACTTTTATTTTGATTAGTTACTTTCTGGCATAAGAGACTTAAGCTCTCTAATGATGATGCTTTCACTGTCATTATTTTTCCTTTGATAGAAAGCCAACTTTACCTCAAATGACTCCAGGAAGCCTTGTGGTTCAGGCTGCCTTCTGCATCTGCATTCTGTGCAGATATCAGTCTCTGGCTTCTCTGTGCCACTCATTCGCAATCAAATGACTTTGTGCTTCCAAGAGAGGTCTTGGGGTCTTCTTGTTAAAACGATAGTAAATCAGGGGACCTGGGTGGCTCAGTCGGTTAAGGGTCTGACTTCGGCGCAACTTACAATCTCACAACTCATGAGTTCAAGCTCCACATCGGGCTCTGTGCTGACAGCTCAGAGCCTGGAGCCTGCTTTGAATTCTATGTCTCCCTCTCTCTCTGCCCCTTCTTCGCTCTCTCTCTCTCTCTCAAAAAAACAAAAAAAGAACATTAATTTTTTTAAATGACAATAAATCATCCCAGCAAATAGAATGAATGAATATGAATGAATGAATGAATGAATGAATGAAACTAACACCTTTTAAATCATTGGACCTTGCCTCACTGATTTGAAAGGGCCCATTACAATTTCCTAAGCACTGCAGAAACAGAGTTTAGATAATATTTGTATCCCTGTCACATTTCAAGTGAATAAAATCGCTTTATCTTGTATTCCCTCCCCCACCCTATTTAGCTTGGAACAGCGAAACTTGACTTTGGAAACAGAAATGATGAGCCTCCATGATGAACTGGATCAAGAAAGGAAGAAGTTCACAATGATAGAAATCAAAATGCGAAATGCTGAGCGAGCGAAAGAAGACGCAGAGAAAAGAAATGACATGCTTCAGAAAGAGATGGAGCAGTTTTTTTCCACGTTTGGGGAGCTGACAGTGGAACCCAGGAGAACCGAGAGAGGAAACACGATATGGATCCAGTGAGCCTGCTTTCTCCCACTGTCTCCAATGGCTCTGGGAAGGGCTCCGCGGTGCTGGCGGGAACATTCTCCGGGACCAGGTGGCTGGCCCCTTGCTGTACAGTGATCTAACTGGTGAAGGAATATCATTTACAGACATTACCCATCCATATCTGCAATGTGTACCAAAGTTCTCTCATGCCCCATACTGCTACTGTCAAGTGTTACAACTGGATTTGTGTATAGAGAGTAGCTTTTAAAAAGTAAACTAAAAATGAGAAGTATATCTCAAGAATTATTTTATTGCAAGTCTTGTATTTAAAATGTTAAATCAATATGTCGTTGCAATTTAGCTTGCTTTCAAGCTTCACCCCTTGCACTTAACATAAGCTATTTTTGGCATTGTGTTCTCATCAGCTTATTTTATAGATCAATATTTTTATTTCCCCTTTTGCTGAGGAAATGAAGATAAGCAGATATATAAATATATATAAATATATATCAGATGAGTTATTAAAATCAAAAGAATACTTTGTGGCTGTGCTGTTTGTGCCGATAGACCTTGCCATGACCAAAAAGAGAAGTGTAAATGGTTTTATAAAATACAATAGAATCACCAGGAACCTTGGGTTTGCTCTTTAAATTCTTCCCTCAACACTTTTCAGTTTTCTTTGTGAGGTGTCCTGACGCAGAAAATTTGGGGTTTTGTTAAAAAAAAAAACCTCCCCTTCTCTAGGCCTATTGTCTACCTGGTCAGTTCCACAGATGCGTGTCTCCTATGCAGAATGCACTCTAGAGGGGAAAATGGTAAAAGCATTTAATGAGTCATGCCATGAGTCACTCTGACCTTCTGGACGGAGTCTCTGTAACTGCTAGATGGTTTCTAGAAAAGTTCTTCACGCTATTTGGAGATTGGGAAATAGTGCTCGCTACACTGGGCCACAGGAGCACTTCGTGTCCACTCAGACCTTTCCTCCACACCCCAGCAAACACTTGGCAATGCAGGCAGTGTGATGGTGCGACTGTGACCTCCCAGTTAAGAGTATATGCCATATATAGTGACATTTTTCTCTAGCTCAGGCCCACTGTTCTGCTGTCAGCTGGGATTCTGTCCACAGGACAGCTGGCGGAGGCAGTGCCACAAGAGCAGGGAATGGAGCGGATAGACCCGAAAGAGAAGGAGACACATTTGGAAGAAACAAACTGTGTTGTTTCTAATTTTTACAATATTGTTCTTCCCTGTTGAAAACATATTTGTTCACCATAATCTTAAGGCATGAATACGTAAAGGTTCAATCCTGACAAATTTATGAACATCAGTAATGGTGACCTTCAAGAGAAGCCCCGGGCTCTCGGGACCTAGAGTTTGGGGAGAACAGCTCCTCACACTTCAAGAAGGCAATGATTTTGAGAAACCAGGCAAATAAATATTTCTCACACTAGACCAAAAAGTCACAAAAGGCATAATTGCAAATAAAGACTGTTTGAGTTTATAGGATTGTGTTGTTAGAAGGTTCTATGTCTGTTTGTACTTATTTATTTTCAGATGGGAGATTAGTCTTTATACCGGCCATCCTTGTCACCATCCACCTTCCACTAATATACTAATGTGGGTCCTAGGTTTTAACCACTATCTATATAATGGTACCTTCTTTACCTTTAGTTTACTCTTCTTGTTCCAATTCTTTATTTAGCCAGATACTTCCATCTGTATGTTCTATAAGAAAATCCAAAATGTGCAATGTTGATCTCAGCAGGTCTCTCTATACACATCTCCATCTCTTCCCAGTCACTGTCCTAGTGAATGAAAACCTTGGATGCATCCAGTGAGTTAAAAGATGCAATAGTAAAAATCAAAAGGCCATGCAGTCAAATTGGCTGCATTCAAATTTTCTATAATCTCTAGCTGATAATGAGACCTCTAGGCATAACTTTTTAAAATATAGACGGGGAACAATAAAGATGGTCCTCTCATGAACTTATTATGTGGTTTCAAAGATGTCGATTGTTATAGCTAACCACAGCCCCTCGTATACAGAAAGTATGTCATGAATGTTAATTCTTATTGTTTTCTCTTCTTCATCCTTAAATTCACTCACCAAGGACTATCTATTCCATTCATCCTTGCCTCTTAAATCTGATACTCTCTTCGACCAGTTTCTCCTCATATCTGATGAAAGCATCTCCCCTTTTTCAGGCTCTCCCCTCTAGACCATCCATCTGACTAGATCATAGCTTTGCTACTATCACGTGAAGACTCACTTGCCCACAGGATACGCCCTTCACATGGTGTATATGGTTGTGACCTGCAGTTATATTTTCCTCTCCTCCCACTTCCCCAAACCCTGCCATCCCACTTCATGCCTCTGGAACTTTCCACCTTCTTTTGCCACATCCATCTTGACTACCTTCTTTCCTCGTGGCACACTCCTACCATTTTCTCTAAAGAGCCAGATCAAATGTCAGATCCCCTTCTAGGATCTCAATGCTGAGTTACCTAATGCTCCCACTTTGTGTATATCTCTTTCAGTCTTGTCCATGTCTGATTATTATCTTCACCAAATAAGAAACATTTTAGGAAGCAGCATGCTGGAATGGAAATAGCAGGAAATGGAGAGCCAAACAGACCTAGATATGCATCTCAACATGCCTTAGGCAAGATGACGAGCAACGGCAAATCACTGAACCTTTCTGAGCCTCAGTGTTTTCATCTGTAAAGTGGGGATAATAACTTCTATAATGTAGGGATGTTTTAATACTTAAAAGTGATATGTAATGTGACTGTCTGAGTGTCTGCCACTTATTTCTATTGATAGCTCTATTAATAAATGGAGCCTCCTAGCCTAAGAGAGTAGAAGTGTATCTTACTGATCTTAAATCCCTCTGTCTCTACCCTTGATGCCATAGTGTACCAGGCTGGAGAATCATTGATCTCAGTGATGATGACCTTCAATCAATGGATACCGTGAGTAGCTTGTCCATCTGAGTTTCTTTTAGTTCTTCTATTAATTCAGCTAAATGCCTGGAAAGTATCAAATGCAAATTGACATAAAAATGAATTGGAAATAAGTACGTAGTATCAAGAGTTCATTTGCTACCTCCAATATGAGCTTCTTAAAAGCTGTTTAGGTAACTATAATGATTCTTCAATTATGAGCTCAGGAGAAAGGATTCGCTTCCAAGTGTTGAGTCTACAATGTTGGCTTCACGAGCCAAACCATATGGCTGGGTGTCATTCAGAGAACATTTAAAATAGATTTGTGGGTGATAGTAGGCCAACCGAAGCCTATAGTTTTTTATGTAGTTTCTATGTGTAATTTTACAATGAAATGACTAAAAACTTCAAGGGAAACTTAATAAGGTCATTCCTATTTATTTTTGTTTATTAAAAAGCTGAGCCCTCCTTTAGAAAATCAGGTCATTTCCAGATAGGATACTTTAACTCATTGATACAATTATCTCACCTTGGAAACTGAGGAGAATTTAAAGAGTGTGAGGCTGGCCACAGACCTCAGTGTTTCTAATGTTGGAGAGCTCATCTCACTTGCAGTAGCATCACAGAAAATGATACGTATCAGCTTTTGGAATCAGAGACCTGGATTCAAATCTCAGTTCTGCCACTTAGTAGCTATAAGAATTTAAGAAAAGTTACGTGATGTTCATGAGCCTCAATTTGTTTTTCTGTAAAGTGGGACGATACTAGTGCCTCTGCCTTGTTTTTTGTTTTTTGTTTTTTTGAGAAATAAATAAATAAAGTGACCATCACAGTTTATATTGTAAGTGCTCAATAAATGGAAGCTGTCAGCTCTCAAATTACTTCATTGAAAAGGTGTTCCAACTTCTAGAAAATAAGAGTTCTGGACTCAAGAATGTGGCCAGCATGCTCACCAGATGAGGGTATAATTATGTCCTTGTCCCAGAGACCCTAATTCTACCTTGGCCCAGATAAACTGCCCGAGATTTGATGGCAAGGAAGAGGTAAGCCAAGGCATCCTTTCTACAGGAGATACTACAATTACATCCATGATCTGAGAATACTGTCTAAACAACTACCTGTAACTGTCCTGCATCAACTCTGTGTGGATACTGAAGAAAGCTTCAGTATTGAAGGTCCCGGGTAAAATATAATGGAAATCTAAGAATATGACCAAACATATCTAGACTCACATCAGCAGCACTATTCGTGAATATTTATTGAAGGTGTCTAAATGCTACACCAGCATTAGACTAGGTGCCTGGGGTACCTAGTTGATAAATAATTACCACAGAATGTAGTTTTGTACATTAGATCACAAAGATGAGGCTGGGGAAGGCCCGGTAGAGCTGTGACTGTGATGCAAGTCTTCAAGGGTAATAGGAAGTTATCAGGATAGCAGTTTGCGCAGGGGCTTCCCCAGTCCACAGGAAAGTATGTGCAAAAGTGCCTTCAGTGCAGACCTTAGGGAGCCTTTCCAGTGAAATAAAAATGACCTATCAGGGGTACCTGGGTGGCTCAGTCGGTTAAGCATCTGACTTCGGCTCAGGTAATGATCACATGGTTCGTGGATTCGAGCCCCGCATCAGGCTCTATGCTGACAGCTAGCTCAGAGCCTGGAGTCTGCTTTGGATTCTTTGTCTCTCTGCCTCTCTGACCCTCCCCTGCTCACGCTGCCTCTATCTCTCTCCCTCTCTCTCTCTCAGAAATAAATAAAACATTTTTAAAAAGTTTTTTAAAAAATGTCCTATCAAATGTATACCATCAGAGTGGCATTGTGCCTAACAACTCACCCACACAAACACCAGGAGATCTGAAAACGCTTAGGACTCATGTGGCTTCCACTCTTTTATTCAAATGAAGCAGCCAGACCTGGACACATTTTGCCTTGTTTGAACTCACAAACCAAGGAAAAAAAGTGCTGGAATTGTGGCTCCCAATGGCCTATTTCGTTATTCTCTTTATAGTCTTCTTAATTGCACAAGTGGGGAATGAGTTGACTGCCCAGCTTACGGGCTCCTTGCTGCAAAGTGACACGAAAAACTAACAGCTCCCCAGGCGGCTGAAATCTACAGAACCTACTGGAGCTCTGAGTAGAAAGTTTAGCAGGTTAAGAATGTGTTTTTAATGTGCCACTCGTGGCTCAGGTCCAGGCCTGAATGATACTCTTTATTTATGGATGTGTAGCTGCTCCTTTTTTGGCCCCTACAGGGCTAAGACCAGCCCATACCGGGAGAGTTACCTTTCTTAAGTGGAAAGTACTGATTTGTTGGAATAAGTAGTTAAATTGGTCCTCAGCACACTACCTGTTTTTGTGACAACACCATGCCCATCCCATCCCTCTCTTCACAATGCACACATTCCCTGCTTCCTCGTGATTCATCAGAAGCGATCACATGCCACACGAAAGCAAGCCCTAGGGCTGCATCATCTTGCCTTCATTCTTGACCACCTAATGCCAAAATCATCTGTTGGAGGCCGGCTCCGGCAGGTCCAGGGGTCCCTGAAGGATGGACGGTGTCGGCGAGAGAGAGAGTGAGAGAGCCCTGAGATCCTTTCTGATTACCAGGCAGGCATCTCCGTCCTGTCGGTTTTGGTGTCTTTATTTATAGGTCAAATGTTAACATGGCATCAGAAAATGGAATTTTTACAATGGTTAGCTCTTTTTGATGAGGTGTTTTTGGAAAATGTACAGAAACAGGTTTTACAGAAGTCTTCTTGCAGAACTGCCCCAATTATAGTGAGGTTGAGTAACTAATAAAATAACAAGGTGTTCACATTTTAATAACGCTAAGATTAACTCATAGGTTTGTAGATACTCATCCATCCTCATCACAGCTGCCAGGGTAAGGGAAGGTGTTTGTGGAAAGTAGGCCTTAGGGAAGGGGCTGCTAAACACCATCAATTAGCAAAGGTGTATGTAGTAACTTATCTTCTGCCCTTATCTGTTCCTTCTCTCTAAGTTAGGCTCTTTGTCTCCGGGCAAGACTTGATTTTCCAGTTATATTATTTATGGCACTGGAGAGCCAACCATACCTTTAAAGAGTTTAGCTCATTTCCAATACATAGAATAGCCTCTTCGAGTGCATTTACCTTTGTGTCTACTTTTATGATTTCTAGAATAGCTAGGGCATGAAAGACATTTTTGGCTAGTCGATTTACATGTTGGGCTGTATGAACATCTTGGACTAACGCAATGGTAGAAACAGAATTGTACATGTAAAGGTCAGTCTTTTCTGAGTAAGGGTCATTAGCCTGTTCATAGCTCAAGGCAAAGTATGGAGGGAAACAGGACCTGCTGGAGACACGATATCTGTTCCCATAATCAAAAGAAGAAGTTCCCACAGTAAGTTCCTTCACAAGGTGAAATCATCATACCAGGACCAGAATAAGGGGACAAGTCACTCCTGATACCGATCAGCAAGGTACCTTGGGGGTCGGTGCTCAAGCAGAAATAATTGAGTGGGGGTGGATATCGGTCATCATCTGATTGGCAAGAGACCGTGCAAACTTGCTTTAACCTCACCAGGAGTTTTCTCGACTAGTAGGCTCAGAATGGCTCCCAACAATCATCCAAACCACATATCATTTGCCTTTGATATTATGCTTATCCCCATATTGCTCAGTTTATTCCCTCATTTGCTTCAAACTTTGATTTCCTCCCTACTCCTCAAACCTTCCCAGTATACATTCTAGAATGTTACCACTGCCATCATCCTCCCCTACATCTCCTTCCCTAAAACATGGTTACCTCCTGAAGACAGCACTTCTTGTGGCCCTCCCCAAAATGGCTATTTTCCCTTCCCACAACCTGCACATCATCAGCCTGAAGGAGAGACAGGTCTTTGCTTTGCTGTCTGATGCTACTTCCAGACCTAAGATCTTCCCACTTCCCTAATAACCTCTGTGAAGTACATGTCACGTGACTGAATATTTTAGCACCTATTCAAATGTTTCTGGGTTTTTTTTTCCCCAAAGCCACTACTCATATGCCACCCACCAAGGTGGCCACTCAGCTCCTTGAGCTGCTCACTTCTGAAAATCTTCGTCTCCCCATGCCCAAACATCCACCACCCATGTCCATGGTTTCCCTTTTACTGTGCTATTACCACTAACTGCACCATCACCAAAACCTCCACGTTAAGCACTCACAGTCTCATCATCATCTATGCCCTTTCTAAATCACACCCATGGCACCATCACTCCAACAACTCTTAGATACTCCCAAAGTGTTGATCAGCCATTGCTTTTGTTAGGTTTTCACTGGCTGTCACCTCCTCATGTCATTGCTTCCCTCTTGAAGTTGTCCACGCTTATCTTCTGTGGTTCCTCATCATAATTATTCTCTTTTTGTCATTCTTAAATCCCTTCATGTTCTCTTCCACCACTGTACTCATCTGGAAAGGAAAAACACCCAACCCAACTCTGGCCAAATCCAATTCCTGCTTATTCCTAATCAGCACCTGAGAAATTAAATATGACTGAAGAACAAAAGACCACCATGTTGACTTGCCCCACATTTTTTTCTATAAAAAATAAAGTTCATATGGCTCACATCACTGTGTAGTAATTTAACTTCCCCCTTCTCAAGGTCTGTTTCATGCTTCTCAAACCACCATAACCTCTTCCCCTCCTCATTCTCAGCTAGTAACATTACTTATATAACCTTACTTACTGATAACCTGTTTGTTTTTAATGTTTATTTATTTATTTTCAGAGAGAGAGAGAAGAGGCGGGAGGGAGAGAGGGGGCAAGAGAGAATCCCAAGCAGGCCCCACACTTAGCATGGAGCCCAACACGAGGCCCAATCTCACAACGGTGAGATCATGACCTGAGCCAAAATCAAGAGTCAGATGTTTAATTGACTCCCAGGTGCCCCTGATAACCTATTTTTACAGAGAAAACAATTCCAGAAGAGTATGTCCTTATGCTCCATTACCCTGTCTACTCAACTATCTGCATGTAACCTATAGACACCACATTACCTCTTGCTAGAACGACTGTGCCACCTGTCCCCACCAAGCCAACTGCTCCTCTCATACTCATCCCCTTGGCCTTTTCAAGCACATTGCTCCTTCAAATAAATACTCAGTTCCTCTCTTGTGTTGTGAATCATGCTTTTTATATATTCCCATGCTATAAACTTCTTTAAAATTCTCCCTTCATCTCATATTCATGTCTAATTTCCACATAATTTTTCTGCTTCACTTTCTAGAAAAAAAATGAGTTTTTTCTACCTATTTCTAATTCCTCACTTTCCATGTTCTCTTAAACCCACTGGAGTCAGGTTTTTTTACTCAATACTGTAGAGAACAGGCTCTAGTAAAGGTCAACAATGACCTCATAAAATCAAGTCCAGATGTGAATCTTCAGCCCCCATCTTATTCAGGCATTCAATAGCATCCCCCCAGTTGGTTCTTCCCTCATTTTTTAAACACTTTTACTTGGTCCAGGACAGCCCTTTCCTGGTTTTTACCTCACTGGACATTCCTTAGGATACTCAACTGTTTATTGACTTCTGTATGTTGAAACAAGAGACGCCTCCATCCTTGGACTTCTCTTCTTTATCTACACTCAGTTTCTTGGTGGTCTATACAGTTTCATGGTTATAAATAATATAAGTGAATTGTGATAAGATTTTGTTTTTAATTTTTTAATGTTTATTTATTTTTGAAACAGAGAGACAGAGTGCAAGCAGAGGAGGGGGCAGAGGGAGGAGGAAACACAGAATCTGAAGCAGGGTCCAGGCTCTGCATTGTCAGCACAGAGCCCAACATGGGGCTTGAACTCATGGACCATGAGATCATGATGTGAGCTGGTCAGATGCTTAACTGACTGAGCCACCCAGGAGCCCTTGATTATGCTCAGATTTATGTTTCAGCTGAACCTCTTTCCTTACTCCAGCCTTGTAGATACTCCTGCTACTTCACTAGGAGATCTAACAAGTATCTCCAACTGACATTTCCAAAACAAGTTATGATTTCCTCCCCAGATATGCTCCTAACCCACTGTCTACCATTTCAATCAACCGCATCATAATTTACTTCATGATTTCAATTTTTGAAAAGTCTGGGGTCATCCTGATCTGTGTCTTTCATATCACATATCAACCCATCAGCAAATTTTGTCAATTCTGCCTTCACAATATATCCTTAGTTATTTCCTGAACAAACCTCTTCTCTGCCCCTCCCCTCTCAGGTCCAAGGCCCATTGTGTCTTTTTTGTACTACAATTATATCTTACAAAAGCCTTTTTGCTCCTATTTTTATCTTTCTTCTACTACTCAACAGCCAGAGGAATCCTTTAAAAAACAAAATTTAGGGGCGCCTGGGTGGCTCAGTCAGTTGAGCATCCGACTTCGGCTCAGGTCATGATCACATGGTTTGTGGGTTCGAGCCCCAAGTCGGGCTTTGTGCTGACAGCTAGCTCAGAGCCTGAAGCCTGCTTCAGATTCTGTGTCTCCCTCTCTCCCTGACCCACCCCTGCTCACGCTGTCTCTCTGTCTCAGAAATAAATAAAACATTTTTTAAAAGTTTTTTAAACAAAATTTAGATTATTATTTCCCTGCTCAAATCTATCCATCATTTTCCTATATTTAGAATAAAGTCCCAAGATCTTGCCATGCTCTGACCTCTGCCTACCTCTTGTTTCACTTATGAACACATCTTTTCTTGTCCGTTCTGCTTCATGCATAAGATTCTTGTCATTCCTTATGCAGATAAACAAGCTCTTTTTCCAGGGCCTTTGCACTTGCTTTAGCCTCAGATACTAATATGGTTCACACTTCATCTTATTTGGGTCTCTGTTCAAATATCACCTTTTTGGAGAGGTGATCATCTCATCTAAATAGCATCCTTTATCATGTCTTATCCTTTTATTAAAATGTTTATTTATTTAGTTGAGAGAAAGAGAGAGAGAGAGAGCGAGCGAGCATGAGTGGGAGGGGCAGAGAGAAACTGAATCCCAAGCAAGCCCTGCGCTGTCAGCATATGGCCTGGCACAGGGCTTGAAACCACGAATTGTGAGATCATGACTTGAGCCAAAATCAAGGGTCAGATGTTCAACTGACTGAGCTACCCAGGTGCCCCATCATACTTTATCCTTTTAACCTTGTCTATTTTGTTTCTTAATGCTTTCTACTACCTTATTCCCCAATTAGCATGAGACTACATGAAGGCAGGAAGGTTGCTCAAATTGATCACAACTGTGTGTGTCAAGAACAGTCCTTGGGAGATTGAAGTGCTCAATCAATATCTGTGACATGAATCAGTGAGTGAACGTTCAGAGCTCAATGTTAAATTTCTGGTTTAGATATTCAGGGATGTTCTGAGTTGGAAATTTTTAATAGGAAATCATGATTAAATTCTCTTAAGTCATTTTAAGACTCCAGCCATTATCCACTGGCTGAACAAAGCTCCGAGACTTGGCTTTGTATGAGAGTATGGCTGCAGAGAGACTCCAGGATCTGTTGTGATGTCATTTCCTGATTTGAAGATTTTGGTGCCAGAAATGAGCCTCAAGCTTAGCCTCCAGGCTTACCCACTCTCAGAAGAAACTGTATGAAATTAAACCTCATGTGATGCAAAAAAGAAACATCATGTTGTTTTTTGGTTTTATTTTTTAGCTTCTGAAACCTTTATCTATTTTTTTCAAGATACCAATATCATAAGTCATTAATAAGGTCTCAGGATGTCATCACATTTCTCCCTTTTTCCAGAGACCTGGCATTTGTTTAAAACATCAAAAGATAGAAGTCTGCCTTTCAATTAAAGGAACAAAAGTCCAGATTAACTTGTATCTCCTCACTGAGTTAATGCAGGTCTACTTGTATTTTTATCAATATGCTATTTTTCAAAAATATATTGTAAAAATCGTTTCATCTCCTGTAATGTCATGGAAAATATCCAAAATTCTCTTATCCTGATTTATTTAGACACAGTGATAACATTGAAAGAAGCAGATTTCTTGCTTCACTGCTTTAAGGGAATGAGAAAAATGGACTCTTTCAAGTTACTCCACTAATTTCAACACATTGTTATTTTAAAAGAAAGTTAAAAACTGAGATAAAAGTAGTTTGCTATAATCATTTTTACGCTGAAAGATGTATTTACTCTGAAATTTTGAGGATAAAGACTATGTTGTATTTGTCTCCTACCTAGGACCCATAGACAGATGTTCCATAAATGTTTCTGGAGAGGAAGGTACTACTTGAAAATTTAGCTCAGAAATTAAAATAGAAATTCAGAGCTGCTTTCTTTGAGCTTAATTTGCACCAAATACAAGTTTGAAATGTATTAACATTAAGGAAGAAGCAACTGCTTTTGGAAATCTTACTTTTATGAAAGAAATACTTTAATATTTCTAGTTCCCTTAGTCTATCCAAAATATTACTTGGGTCATAAAAATTGATCTTGTGCAAAATCGTTCATAGAAATATTTTCACAATATAAATGGAGAAGAACCAATCATGTGTGAGGAATTTTCCTAGGGAGAGTGTGGAATGTTTTTAAAATGAGTAACATTTTGCATCTGCTTTTGAGTTACAAACAGTCTAGATTGCTGGGCAAACAGAAAGATTCCAGACAAACTCCAGGGAAGGATGGCAACCAGAAGTTCAGCAACAAGGAGGTGAAGTCACCCACTCCATGGATATTTGATGCTCTAAAATTACATTTCACACTTATTTTATGTTGGCTTTTACACCAGAATAAGCATGACTTTTAAGCAAGAAATATGTGACATAAAAAGGGTGGGAAGTTCCAAACAGGTATTTGACTCTTCTTTGTGTGTATGTCATCACTTTTTATGTGTTTGAGAAATGTCCATTTCCATAGCTTGTTTTCAGTAACACAGAACACACTTCTGTTTTACAGAAGCTGAGCAGATGGGATTCAGTCTAGAGCTGAGAGATACAACTTGCCCCATGCAGTGGTCCCCGACATGATGTGATCTGAGATAGTGGGATTATCATCGTGCTTCACTAACTGCGAATGTCTTCGAGGCATGCCTTTCAAAACCCTCGGGAAAGGCATGCTGCAAGTATGAATCACCATTCTGATGAACGGGTAATATCGAAAACCTCCACCTTGTGTAAAACCCAGTGCAGCTCTTGGGCAAACAGAACCATCTTTCTAGATTGGTTGTTACATAAATAGCTGCAAAACAGGTGATTTTCAAGAGTCCTTTCTTCTCGGTGCAAAGTAGGCCAAATTATCCAAATATTTGGTAACTTTTTATGGCACCTAGTATTCACCAATAACTCCTTCTCACCCTTTCTCTCCATGAGCAATCTACTGGAATGCAATTTTCATTCTTAATATTGCAGGTATTTTCAGGTACCTATATGTGACCATTTTAAAACTTACTTTATTAACAGAGTAAAGATTTGTGGTTTAAAAATGGAATAGAAGCTATGCCAGAGATGCAAAAGGCATTTGGCATCTATTTTCCTTATAAATAAAAGGATAAATTGTGCTAACTCCAAAGATTAAATATGTTTATCATCCAGGTTTTCTAATAGTGAATTGGTTAAATAAAATGTTTTACTTACAGAAATAGGCCATTGATTGACATTTTCAGACACTTTCAGCTAAATTAACATAGATTCAGTGACTTCCATCCCAAGCCACAAAATATTATTTATTTATTTTTTTAGTTCACAAAGGAGTTTGAGATTAGGGTTGCCTACATGGACAAAAAACCCACTTATCTTCTCTCTTGGGTAACAATTAAACTGATTAGCAATTCTGATAAATTAATTTAAGGATATTTAATCCTGTGCTACTCATCTCATCTTCACAGAAAATGATTTTCCCCCTTCATTAATTTTATGCCTTGGAAGAAACTTACTGAATTGCAGATATACACCTAATATCTGCAGACAGAAATGAAGGTCATTTTTAGAAGAAACCAGTCTCAAACATAGTCTTCTACATGGTCACATACATATTACATGCTCTTTATCCATAGTGAGAAGGTGGGTCATTCCCCATTTCTTATTTATTCCCTGACACAATCAGATCACATATGATACCATGTG
This sequence comes from Crocuta crocuta, assembly GCF_008692635.1. Lineage (NCBI taxonomy): Eukaryota > Metazoa > Chordata > Mammalia > Carnivora > Hyaenidae > Crocuta > Crocuta crocuta. The sequence continues at coordinate 4,089,860 of NW_027530183.1, read as the reverse complement.
AGACGCGTCAGAGTTCCTGTCAGGACATGAAACCCAAGACAACGAGCAGCACAATAACCATTTTCAACAGGCAAACTCCAACAAAGTCTGGGTTTTGATTTGGTTTTATGTTTAGGGAAGCAGATTTGCTCTGGTTTTTAATAATTCATAAGAAACAGAAATCACAATGTATCGACTCAGCATCCACCTACAAAGAGTCTAAAACAGCCGAAGTTCTCCCCCACTCACCCTCTTGTTCCACCGACATTTTGAAGGTAAAGGGCATTAATAGAAATGAAAAAGAGTGAGAAGGAACACAGATATGATTTAAATAATTTAAAATCCTTATTAAACATCACTGAGATTGCATTTGATCCATCAGGCTGACATTTAGTTCTCACCACTAAGACCTTGCAAAGAAATTGGACATGCGTGGTTTTGCCTTCCTGGATTGACCTAGGACTATAAAGGTGACGTGTATATGAATGTGGGTGTGAGTGAAGTCCATTTTATAAACACTGAGATAGCACAATTCTTATCATTGGTAATAGTCTCTTGAGTCCAATCATGCAGAATAACAGGCATGTGCAAGTTAGGTCTTCTTGCGAAATAGACATGGCAAGGTGAACAGTTTAATGGTAGACAAGGGTTGGGAGTTTTTTTTAGAATATACTGGCCATTGGTCCCACATAATCAAGTCAGATATACAGAAGTCCACATACAAACAGAAGCCTTCCACTTCCTCTTGACTGACCAAGGAAATGGGTCAAAGTGAACCATTTCAGACAAAGAAAGACCTGTCTAAGTGCCAAAAGAAATAACAAAATCTTATATTTTAGTCACATGGAAAATAACTAATATAACTATTTACATTGTAACTTGTTTGTTGTTTTTATAGAAAGGAGTATTCCTGCTTGGTTTAATTTTATCTGGAGAAAATGTAGGACTCACAAGTAAAATGTTGGGGGGAGGTTGGGGGTGGGGAAAAGGGTCCCTCTTCAGACCCAAAGTGATCAGGATCAAAGATTACAGGGACAATATTATGCCTTTATCTGAGCTGTAAAAGACAAATTTTTTCAGCAAAGCTAGCTGACCACATTCTTTACAGAGCATAATGCTTTTAAGATTTAGATTATCATATGTTGAGAGTTAAAAAGAAGTGGACTTTGTAGAATTTAGATTTTGTATGAATATTTAAAATTTAAAGTCAGTTTTGCTCATTTTTCCCCTAGCAGGTCATTAAAGGATTGATGTATTCTTACCTATTCCACTTATTCCCTTTGTCAAGACCTATTTTATGATTTATCAGTCAGCTACTATCAGTATCCTTAGATAACATTTTCTGATAATGATAACAGGTTGGGGAAAAAAACAAAAACAAAGAAACTATTACCTCCTCAGCCCTCAATTAAATAGCTTACTCCAATTGGAGGGAATTGGCCAGGACCTGGTCCACCTCTAGTATACATTCCTACAAAGCTCTGTCATCAGATTCTTGAAGATGCAAGATTATTAGCAGTTTTTATTCCACAAGAAAATTTGGTTGTAAGGCCAATCCATCCCTCTTGAAAAAAATGAGCATGCTGACTGAACAATAAACATAGCAAAGTGATATTGTTTTGCCACGCTCTCCCAACAACTTAATTCCTCCTGTATGTGGGTACACAGCTCTCCCTCTGACAAAATCCTACAAAGTATTTCATTAAGGATCACTGCGAAACCATCAGCTTTTATAGGAAGTGATAGAAGGTTAGGCCCCTCAGACAGCCAACCTCATATTCACAATGAACCCCAACCACAGACAGGACCTTCGCTTCTCCCAGGGATAGAGTCCAGGGGACTTGACACTTTCTTGTCTGAAAAGCAAGAGAGTCCTTTGAAATTAACAGGTGACTCCACAGGAAACATCTGTTTTTGTTTGTAAAGTAAAAACTCAGTGCAGAACATAATACATTCTGAAAATTGGATAATAACAGAACCATCCCCTGGAGGTATTATAATAAAGTAGACCCAAGATGATGACTGTTGCACTTTTGAAATGAAAATTCTTGTTGTTCTCCTATGACCTATCTTGTTTTGATAACCCAGTAAAACTAATCTTATAAGCATTCAAGAAGCCAAACCCTTAGCTTTGTTTGTACATGATATTTCAATCTGAGGGATTTATTCCATTTTTTTCTTGTCTGTAAGGAAGATCTGGCTAAAAGTGATCAGCTCCTAAGAGCCATGCAACAGGAGAGATCAGACTAGTGGAGTTTAGGGAAGGTAAGCAATAGCAAGGGAACATTAGCCTGATTCTTGTTTGGTTTATTCTGGGTGGGCAAAAAAATCACCATTTCTGCATACCCAGGAGATCGTGTAACTGTCATGCTGGCTGGAGATTTCCTTCTGTCTTTTGATTCCATTTGTGGCTAATGAGATTACGCTTGCAACAAACAGCTGCCTGTTCCTGGCACTTAATCGCATGTGCTAGAAGGTTAGGCATAGAGAGAGAGGACACAGGTGTAGTGAGAGAACAAAACAGAGAAAGGAGGTAAGTAAAGAAGAAGTTTTTTTAAAAGTGGGGAGTGGGAAGTGTGACAGAAGGAAAAGTGAGAGAGCCCACATGAAGGCGGAGGTATTTTTAACATCAAGTTGTCTGCAATATTAACCAAAAAGAATGGCAGCAAGAGAAAGGAGCCGGGCCACTTTTATTCCAGGGGACAAGCTACACAGGCTGGTTTTTTTCCTCCCCATTTTAAACAAATGACCTCTTGTCACAAATCCTATTGTGAAGCAATCCCATAAATGGCAGCATTGCTCACATGGTAATGGTGGGGGTTGGCTCTATTGCTTGAAACAAAGCTTCCCTATTGTTGTGTTTAAGGCAATTTTCAGAGCACTAGCATTCTTGTTTGCTCTATTTTTGAAGGGATTCCATTTGCCAGTCATATCCCGCTCATCAACAGTCCATTTCGTGTGTTTCACTTCTTCTTCAGGTGAAATACCACCACACTGGTGAGCACCAAAAGGGTCAGAGTGCAAATAACTGTGATGGGTACTTCACCAAAGTGAATAAGAAGGGAAGCCTCCACCTGGTCCTATTATTGCTGAGAGTCACCTGGTATCGCCTTGTATATAACCAAGATGTTTCACAGTGCCTTCTTAAGTGCTCGGGAAAGCACTTTCTTTTGATTTGAGCTAAGCTCAGGTGATTTTGCTAAACATTGACACAAATGCTTCATGGCTTTTAAGACAAACTCCTATTGCTAAAGCTAGTTAGCAGCAGTAACTTATGGGAAGAGTTATTGCTGTCACATCAACTGCAATACAAAACTCAGATTTTCAGCCCTTCTTGAATTGTTCCAATTTATGAAAATAAATAAACATGAAACATCAGCCATATTGAGGAGTCAGGGAAACCCCTGAGGAATAGTAACGTCTGTGGAAATGTTTGCAAATGCTGACCTGAGGATCACCCCGTGTTTTGGGTTGTTTTTGTTTGTTTTTAAGTTTAAGTAACTAATATTTCTTTTTTATTCCAGAAGAGGAAAGTAACATTTCTTCTCAAAATAAAACCATGGCAGGGTATAAACCTGGGAAGTAGCACACTCATGGAAAACACAACCCACAATCTGAAAATAGTCTACGTAGGTTCATTTTCTGTTAAGCACATCATTCAGAGGCAATTCCACTCTGTTCCAGAGAGGGGTTCTTACCATCAGATATGGACACAATAACCCTGACTCACCACCTGCCACTCTCTGTCCAGATGTGACACATAATTGGTAAATGACAAATGAGGTCTACTCTCTAAAAGATGGATGTCGGTGTCTCCTTATATCTGGGTAATAATCTCCTTGAGGTGTTCCTCCACACTGAAATGCTATACTCTAGTCTCTCCTACCAGTTCAGTGTCAGAGAAAGAACCCTCAGCTTTTTACCCCACCTTCCCTCTAAAGGCCAAGCCATTTAGTACCTGGAAACTGTTACCCCTTCCCGCCCCCGCACTGTACATAAGCATCACATATGTTCTTTCTACAAATCGGTATACAGGTGCCATTTAATCAGTTCAAATTTGGAAGCTACATCTTCAAGGGTCCGAGAGAGCTCACTCCCCCCATATTTTCCCCCTTTACATGTTTTCTTATAAGACATACAGCTTAATCAATTAACAAACTAAATAGCTTATATACTGGCAATATATTACAGATGGGTTTATGTCAGAGTAATAGATCACATGAAATGGACCGTGTGGTACCCCAGTGCGTGATGTCTTGGTAGAGCCCTGAGGACACTGACAGTAGCGTCTCTAAGTAAGTAGTGTTGTATGAATACAGACACATGCGGATCTGTATCTACATCCATCTGACTAGGCCAAAAGGAGCAGGTAGATGCAAGATAGAGACACACACATGCTGGATGGGGCCACTGCACACCTTGTCATGCCATTTGAAAGGGCAGTTACAGGTTGCTGATTTTGCAGCCATTAAAATTACACTTTATGGAAAAGGCTTTTCTAATTGTATTTGAGTAGCTTTCTGTAGTAAGCGTCATTGGAGGAAGACCAAAGCAAGAGCAACTAGAAGTTAAATATACATTTAGCTTAGCTGCAATACAGAACTCTGGAGAAGAAAGCAGGCTGAAAGATTTGTTTCAATTTTAGGCTTGGATTCTCTCCCTTGCTGTTCTTAAAGTTGCGTGTCTGTGTTTGCGTGTGTGCATGAGTGTCTGCGTGTGTGTGTGTGTGTTCCATCGCATCATCTCCTGAAGAACGCTGGGTTTCGCAGGCAGGCGGCTAGTCACCTGCAACAACCCAGGGGTCCTGCTGAGGCTTCCAGGCTGCTGTCAGTGTCAGATGCCAGGGTCTGGTCGGTGGACATGGAGGAGATGTCATTGACAGACGAAGATGGAGGGAGACTCTCACTGCTGTTCACTGCTGCACCTGTGCTAAGAAAATAAAGACCAACATGACTAAATCTGGAACTAGACTCAGTGTCACTCGGGATGCAGGCAAATACAAGAGGTGATGTTTAGGCCATCGTTCATTTGGCAGGCCTTCATAGCACAACTAATCCAGGGCTCTGTATTAGATGGTGAAAATCAAAACGTAACAACGTAAGTTCCTGGTCACAAGTTATCCACTCTACCTTGGAACCCACCTGTAATGCTCTTTATAGAAAACAAAAACAAACAAACAAAAATACCCCACTAAAAAACCCAGTCACCCCTCCCATCTCCAGTATTGTAATGTAATTGACCTGCATGAAGCTAAGACATTTGCAGTTTTTAAAGCTCCCGGGCACTGTGTGGTCAAAGGCTGAAGACCACTGTCCTATGGCGAAGAGAGATGAGAAAAACCTTTTAATGTAATGATCTCAACCTGGATATTTTTAATGTAGGGCTTTTACAACAAACGCGTGTGAGGGTCCAATCCCAAAAATAAGGGCTGAGGTGAAACCCAAAACTCAGAATTACTTGGAAGACTACAGATCTTGAAAAATAAGGAATATTAAGTAAATTTTGTTATAGTCATTAAAGTGATTTTAAACTTAAAATCCATACAGAAAAGCTAAGTAGGACTTTCAGTGAAAGTTACCATAGACGACATCATTATCATCATCAACATCATCATCATCATCATCATCATCACAATAGAAGAAGAAGAAGCAAGAGCACACATTTTGATTTTGTGTTTACTTACCAGCAGGTTCGCTTACCTGGCAATACACAAACAAGAACTCTGAATTATTAAGTTAACTTGAAAAAAGTATTTTATTTATCTGCTCTGTGGGAATATAAAGATTTTGAAACTCTGAGAAGAAACGTGCACATGGTAATCATCCAGTAAGTACATGAGCAGGGGAGAGGGAGACAAACTGAGTAAGAGTTTGGGGGGAAGAATACCAAGCTCCATGCTGAGCATGGAGCCTGATGCAGGGCTTAATCCCACAGCCCTGGGGTCATGATCTGAGCCTAAATCAAGAGTCGGATGCTCAACCAACTGAGCCCCCCAGGGGCCCCAAATAGGTGGTAAAATGCACACTTTGTGAAATAGTCTGCTACTAAAAATATCTATAGTTTAAATCACCTAATAAAATTAGAGGTGAAGAATTCTCATTAAAAATGTTATCTTATTTGAGAAAATATCTGAGCAAGGTATGTTTGGAGAAAAATAACAAATCTAAAATAAGTTACAGTATTTGCTTTCACAAAGATCTAATAAATCAGGAAAAAATCTATGAAGAACATATATGACTCAACATGAAAAAATCAAACCATCTGATTAAAAGATGGGCAGAGAACCTGAATAGACATTTTTTCCAAAGACAACGTATGGATGACCCACAAACATATGAAAAGATGCTCAACATCATTATCATCAGGGAAATGCAAAGCAAACTACAAAGATATATCACCTCACACTTGTCAAAATGGCTAGGATAAAAAAGACAAGAAATAGCAAGTGTTGGTGAGAACATGGAAAAAACCTAACCCAAATGTACTATTGATAGGAATGTAAACTGGTCAGCTGCTGTAGAAAAAAGTATGGATTTTCCTCAAAAAAATAGAAATATCATATAATCCAATAATTCCACTACTGGGTATTTACCCAAAGGAAACAACACTAATTTGAAGACACATACACCCCTATGTTTATTGCAATATTATTTACAATAGCCAAAATATTGAAGCAATCTAAGTGTCCATCAAATGGGTAAGGAAGATCTGGTATATATACATATACATATACATATATATGTATATACACTTTCATATGTATATATACATACAAGGAAATATTACACAGCCATTAAAAGGGATGAGATTATGCCATTTGTGACAACATGGATGGACTTAGAGGGTAAAATGCTAAGTGGAATAAATAAAACTGAGAAAGACAAATACCATATGATTTTACTCTATGTGTAATGTAAAAAACAAAACAAGTGCACAAAGAAACAAAGAGCCGAATAAGACCTATAAATACAGAAAACAAATAGGTTTCCAGAAGGCAGAATAGTGGGAGGATTGGCAAATGGATGAAGGGGAGTAGGGGATACTGGCTTCTAGTTATGGAATGAGTAAGTCACAGGAATAAAAGGTGCAACATTGGGAATATACTCAATAGTATTGTAATAACGTTGTAAGGTGACAGATGGACAACAACACTATGGTGAGCAGAGGATGAAGTATAGAGATGTTGAATCACTATGTTGTACACCTGAAACTACTATAACATTGTGTGTCAACTATACTCAAAATAAAAAATAAATTTTTTAAATCTATGGAGAGGCTAACACAATGTCTTTGCTCTTGGAGTAAACATTTCCTATGAAAAAAAATGTGATTAGGATGTGGCATTAGCTGGGGCACCTGGGTGGCTCAATTGGTTAAGTGTCCGACTTTGGCTCATGACATGATCTTACAGTTTGTGAGTTTGAGCCCCACGTCGGGCTCTGTGCTGACAGCTCAGAGCTTGAAGCCTGCTTCAGATTCTCTGTCTCCCTGTCTTTCTGCCTTTCCCCCATTCATGTTTTCTCTCTCTCTTTCTCCCTCTCTCTCTCAAAAATAAATAAATATTTTAAAAATTCTTAGAAAGATGTCACATTATGTGGAAAGGACCCATACACATAAGCTAAGAAAGATTATATGTATTTTATGATTTTTACATTTTTATTTGTTGATTATAAGCATATTTATGTAAATTATGGGGGATGTGAAACAATATACGAAAAAGGACATAACAATAGGCACTGATTCTCAAATAAATAATAACTTAAACTTTGGGTATATTTCCTTCCAGTGTTTTTGCTATGAAGTTTCTCTAATTGTGATTATTTAATATATATTCTTTTGTATCCAGATATTTTTATATACATAAAAAGCTTATGCATTTTTAATGTTCTTTAAACTCTTAAAAGGATGAATACCTCTTAATCTTGAATGTCTTGAGACTTTTAAAGCTCCTGTTAACATCTACCTATAAATAATTAATGCTCATTATCAGAACAATGTGTAATGTTCTTTCAAAGTAAAGCTCCAACTTTACTTAATTGTATCCTTTATAGATATGATGCAGAGCACCTCCATTTCTTCTCCTGACATATATTAATAAATTTCATATACTAGCAGACAACCTTTGACTTCCTTACATAACCCAAATGCCTAGCTCTATCCTCCCCACCACAATCTGGATTAAATTATACAGACATCCTCATGTGTTTTCATAAATTTTGGTCAATAATAATTTAACATAACTATGATTGACTTCCCAGAATCTTCAATTTTCCACATCCATATTAAAGGATAGAGATGAAAACTGGACACAGAACTCTAAAAAAGGCTCAATCAATTGTGGGCTGACAGAGTGAGATGGCTTTGCTCATATTGTCCATTCACCTCTTGAATGACATATTTCCTATACTACACATAACTTCCAAATCATTATACTATCGTTTAGATTTACTTCTGACTTAAAATATGAAATATTGCTCATATACCTTTTCGTAACAGCTTTTTTGAGATGTAATTCACAAATTTAATTTGCACAATTCAATCATTTTTAGGATATGCACAAAGTTGTGCAACTGTCGCCACAAACAATTCTGTGATGTTTTCATCACCCCGACAGGAAACCCTCTACCCTGATTCTTACTTATCCACCAGGCATAAGCAATGATTAACCCACTTTCTGTCTATAAGACTGCCTATTCTGGACATACCATATAAATGGAACCATATAAATGTCAACTTTTGTGACTTTCTCCTTTCGTATAGCACAATGTTTTCAAGGTTCTTAATGCTGTAGCATATAGCAATACTTCATCTTTTTTTAGTACTGAAATATATTCTAATGTATGGATATATCACTTTTGTTTGCCTATTTCTTAGTTGAAGGGCATTTGATAGACATTTAAGTTGTTTCTATTTCTGGCTATTATGAATAATGTTGTTATGAACATTCACATGCAAGTTTTTATTTCTAAACTTAAAGACCGGAGTTGATGGGTCATAGAATAACTCTATGTTTAACATTTGAGGAACTGAAAAACTGTTTTCAAACTGGCTATACCAGTTTACATTCCTAACAGTGGTGTATGAGGGTCCAAATTTTCCCTTATCCTTTCCAGTACTCCTCATTATCTTTTTTATTATAGCCATCCTGGTGTATGTTAAATGGTATTTCATTGTGGTTTGATCTGTATTTGCTTAATGGCTAATGATATTGAGTATCTTTTCATATGCTTGTTGGCCATTTATATACCTTCTTTGATAAGTGTCTATTCAGATCTTAAGGCCATTTTTTAAATTGTTATTTTCTTTTTTACTGAGTTGTAAGAGTTCTTTATGTATTCAGGATACAAAGTCTCTTACTATATAAGATTTGCAGGGGTGCTTAGGTGGCTCAGTCAGTTAAGCGTCCGACTTCAGCTCAGGTCATGATCTCACAGTACGTGGAGGGTTTGAGCCCCGTGTCAGGCTCTGTGGTGACAGCTAGCTCAGAGCCTGGAGCCTGCTTCAGATTCTGTGTCTCCCTCTCTCTCTGACCCTCCCCTGCTCACACTGTCTCTCTCTGTCTCTCAGAAATAAATAAAACATTTTTTAAAAATTTAAAGATTTTCAAATGTTTTCTTCCTATTCTATAAATTATCTTTTCACTTTCTTAATGGTGTCTTTTGATGCACACGTTTTTAATTTTGATGAAGTTGAATTTACCTATTTTTCCCTTAGCAACTGAGCTTTAGTGTCATATCTAAGAAATCATTTCCTAACTCAAGATCAAGATTTACTCCTATGTTTTCTTATAAGAGCTTTATAATTTTAGCTTTTAACACTTAAGTCTGATCTATTTTGAATTTATTCTTATGTACTATATGAAGAGTCTACCTTCANCGACGCGGGGCTCGAACCCACGAACCGCGAGATCATGACCTAAGCGAAAGTCGGACGCTTAACCGACTAAGCCACCCAGGCGCCCCGATATCTAGCAGTTCTATCACCATTTATTGAAAAGATAATTCTTTGTCCATGAAGTCGTCTTAAAATCCTTACTACAAATCAATCGTTCATAAATATAAGTGTTTATTTCTAGATTCTCAATTTTATTTCATTGATCTACATGTATATCTTCAGACAAATATCACATTGTCATGAACACTGCAGTATGTGATAAATTCTGAAATCAAGAAGTGTGAATCCTCCAACTTTGTTTTTTTTCCTCAAGATTGTTTTGGCTATTCTGTATCCCCCATATTTCCATGTGAATTTTAAGAACAGCCTGTCAATTTTAGCAAAGAAAAAGGCAGCTGTGACTGTAATGAGTATTATGTTTAATCTGTAGATCAATTGGGAGAGTATTGTCATCTTAACAATATTTAATCAGTGAATGAATGGAATCTCTTTCCATCATTTAGGTATTTAATTTCTTTCAACAATGTTCTGTAGTTTTCAGAACAAAAAAATTTGCACTTCTTTAATTAAATTTGTTTGTATTTTATTCTTTTTGATGTTATTGTAAATGGAATTGTTTTCTGTTCATTGTTAGTATATAGAAATACAAATGATTGAATGAATAAGAAGTCTCACTGTCAATGGATTGGAGACCAAATGGTTCAAATGAAGACATATACATCTCATGAGTGTGATAATTAACCAAAATACCCAAGTATTCAAATCAAAAAGTATTTAAAAGCATCTCTACATAATAGTCCTGATCTTCTCTTGAGATAAGGTTTTTCTCCTCTCCTGGCTGGAGCTGTTTATATGGACATGTTCTGATTGTCACAGTTAAAGTTGAGTATTGATCAAACAAGGATGAGATAGGACTGAGCTGAGATGAGGCTCTGTTTTAAGAACACAATTTGATGTTCACAAATAAACAGAAATCACCAACAATGTGGCAGCTAGAGAAATTATACAAAGAATATTGAGAGAACTCCCACAGAAACACACAAGTGTACATCTATAAATAATACTGAATGAAGGATGCAGAACTGAAAGTAGTGTTTAATAAACTTTTTATATAAAAGGCATCACACTGTAGACTATGCTTATAAAATACACAGCATGCGCACTGAATCTGTTTTAATAATCAGCATATTGTCCATACATTGGTGGAACATTCTAGGTGTTATGTCATGTGAGGCATCTCACTATTATATATAGTTTTGCTACATGATTGCTTCATGCAATCATGTTTCCCTTGCTTCTTTTTACTTCTTATCACACTTCTTCATTTCTCCTATCTTCCTGCATCTCTACTGTTCAGCACAAAATAAGTACCCAGTTTAACAAAGCACCAAGTGTCTTTTGTGTGTACTCCTCTAGATAGGTTTTGTGAGGGAAAGCAAATTTCACCCTTCTATGAAACTAGTGAAACTGGTAAACTATTTTTGATTAAGGGAAATCATTTTGTTGTAATTGTCTTTCTTCTCCCTTTGTTCGTTAGCTGGCTATCTTCTATATTGGAATGGCCTGCCTTTATTTTATCAATGTTGAATGCAAATTATATAGTTAGCATTCAATTACTCAAAGTTCAAAATCTTTATCAACTGTATTTCTATGGTTTCCTAGACTGTTGTTCCTGATTTTTTATAGCACAAATTCATTAAGAGAGGTCCTCTCTTCTAATGTTTCCTCTATAAAATTCCCATTGCATCTGTTTATTATATGAGAATGGGTCTTTTCTGTATAGTTCTATGATGAAACAATCATGCGTACTGTCCAGCAGCGTGCTAGAGCAGTTTCTGAGAGCCAAGGATTAGCGTTAGCATCTCTTTCCAACTCTGCTTTCATCGATGGTACATCGGTAGCTTGAAACTGGTCAGGTCACAGTGAGAATAAGTACACCACAGAAATTGCTAAATGCCATTAATCAGTCCCTCAGAAAAAAAGCAGATGGGGTACCTGGGTGGCTCAGTCCATTAAGCGTCCGACTTTGGCTCAGGTCATGATCTCATAGTTCGTGAGTTTGAGCCCAGCATCAGGTTCTGTGTTGACAGCTTGGAGCCTGGAGCTGCTTCAGATTCTGTCTCCCTCTCCCTCTCCTTCTGCCCCTACCCCACTTGCTCTCTCTTGCTTTCTCTCTCTCTGTCTCTCAAAAATAAACACTTAAAAAATTAAAAATATAAAAATAAGAATAAATTTTAAAAAGATGGTAGTTCAACATCAACCAGTCCCCCGGTATTACATGAAAAATCTTTGCTTCTGTATGACTTCTTCTACTTCACTATTATAAATACCCTCTTGACTGCAGCCACTTCTGGCTTTACTGGATGATCCTTTCAGGTCTCTTTTTGTTTAGGCAATAAGTAAATTTTGTAAACCATAAAGCCAAACACAAATAGCAGAGTCAAGACATGGACCTTGGCTTCAAGTTGTTAATTTTCTGCCAAACAGTTTGTGAAAATCTCTTAAATGGAATTGAACTGACTTGAATTTGATTATAACATTCACTTGCTCAGGATGTCCTGGCAATGTGAACATCCCTACCTTCTATATATTCTTCGGAGAAATCAGTACAGAAGTCCAATTATTAAAAAAAAGTTTCCTATCAATAAAGCATTACAATTTTTTGTCAATAAAAATGCTATTAAAAGTAACAAAATAGTAATAGGGCTGCAAATGAGGAACAGCAACTACTTTCAATGATACCCGACCCCCCCAAAAAGATAAATAAATAAACTAAATACTTTTTATGAAAAGAAGTTATGCTAATGGAAATTTCTCAAACTAGAAGTTATGTAGCCAAAAGATATTTCTTATTTCAAGGAAAATGTTGTTCTGCTTTTTTAAATTTTTTAATGTTTATTTATTTTTTATTTTTTTAATGTTTATTTATTTTTGAGAGAGAAACAGACAGAGCACAAGTAATGGACGGGCAGACAGAGAGGAAGGCACAGAATCCAAACCAGGTCCCAGGCTCTGAGGTGTCAGCACAGAGCCTGACATGGGGCTAAAATTCACAAACCATGAGATCAGGATCTATGCTGAAGTCAGATGCTTAACCAACTGAGGCACTCAGGTGCCCTTATTCTGCTTTTCTTAAAGGAAATTATTTTCCATGCATAAAGAAGTAGACACAGAGAATTAGAAGTACTGGAATTAAAAAAAAATCACGGAGACATATCCTTGTCTTTATGTGTGATCTTGAGCCTTAACTTCTTTGGGGCTGAGGTTTCTAATATTTTTTTAAGTTTAGTTATTTATTTTGAGAGAGATGGTGTGTGGGGGAAGGGCAGAGAAAGAGAGAGAGAGAGAGAGAAAGAGAGAAATCCCAAGCAGGCTCCACACTGTCTGCATAAAGCCTGATGTGGGGCTCGAACCCACAAAACTGTGAGGTCAAGACCTAAACTGAAACCAAGAGTCAGATGCTTTACTGACTGAACCACCTAGAAACCATGAAGTTTTTAAACAAAAAAATAATACTATTGGACTAGATCAGTGACTATAATTTGGTGTGACACATTGCCATAATATGTGGAATATGGTGAATGTGGAGGGGGGAGTTTTATATTAAAATCACCTGGACAGTTTTACCTGCCATTTAGAGATTGTGAAAAATCTCTACTCATCCTGATGATAAGTATATTTTGGTGAGCCAATGTGACTTATAGGAGGCTTACTTCCTGGGTGGAATAAGGATGGTGAACAGACTAAGAACTTTTGGATTAGATGGCCTCCTATATTTGTTCCAACTCTAACATTTTATAACAAATACTCTAGAAGAAAATTAATTTCTATTCATGGACTGCTATTCCCTTAGCTGTCTTTACAAATCAATTCAGAAGGTAAACAGCCATGCTATTCTTGAAAATAAATCACTATGCAAGTGAAATCAGATAGCAGGAGTACAATTATTTATTTAGAAATGTATCTGAAAGGTAGGTTTATTTCTTATTTATATACAATTCCATCAATAAATTTCAAACCTGCATATTATTCTGCAAATGCACATTTCACTTCCTATTTACATTTTAAAAGTATCACTAAAACATGCATTTGGGCAGTAGAACAATTTTGTCACTGAGAAACTGCATTAACTTATTCTCTTGCTTCCAGGTTCCTGGTGTGGCCATGACTTAATAATATTAAGGGAGTGTATGTTGTACTACTACTTCATCCTGCCTATTTACAAAATAAATATGATGTGCAAACATTAATGAGAAATGGTGAATACAATGAAGAATGCAAAAAAGCTGACTTTTCAAGTTTTCTTAGTAATTCCTTTTTCTTTCAGCAGTCTACTGCATATATGCATATCATACACACACACACACACACATACAATGGTTTGTTTATCAAAATTTAACAATTGCCTCTCCAGGATGCCCTGATTTGTAGAGTGAGCCAATATCCACATCTTAAACCCTGTGGATTCCAAGCTACTAACACAAGGCCAATACTCATAGTTGGGAGAGATGTACACAAATAGCTCTCATGAGCTAGTAGACAGCCCCAGCACAAGGCTGTCCTATGCTTCAACATGATGCATACAAACATATCCTATATAATTACGCAATGTAATATATAGTATACATATGACTTCTCACAATTAAGCCATGAATATTGTCCTTTAGAATCATGTAGTGGAAGATTGAACCCACATTATTTTAACTATAAACTGGTTAGGCCAGTTAAGTTAAGCCTATCATTTAGGACATGTGTACAAGGTAGATAATTCATGATTATTATATGTAATTAGAATGGCTTAAAAAAATGACTTGTCTTCTCACAGTAGGTAGAGCCTAAGTGGCATATTTTAAGTGGTATGTTAATCATTAACACACTAAACAGGCCCACATTAGGAAAATACATTTCCCAGAATGAATAAATAACCAAATAACCACCTGAAAGCAAACCTTTATCTGAAGCATGGGCAAACTCCAAACCAACATCACCAATTCATATATTTGATACTTGGCTCATGTATCTTTATGGCAATTAATAGGTTGATTAAATATTTCCTGGCACAAGACATACTGAATTGCATACTGCATTAAAACTGTGATCCCGTCTTGAATTCCACCTTTGGAATAGCACCAAGAAACATGATAAGGAAGGACTGAGTATCAATTTTCAATTAATAAATATTTATCAAGCTACTAGCAAGGTACAGTACTTATCCACTGCATGGTACACAAGGATGTATACATACAGTCTTTCTTCTCAAATGAATTTATAATCAATACATTATAAAACAATATTTAAAATACAGGAACTGGGGAATTTGGGTGGCTCAATTGGCTAAGCATCTGACTCTTGATTTCAGCTCAGGTCATGATCTCACAGTTCATGAGATCAGACTCTGTGCTGACAGCGTGAAGCCTACTTAGAATTCTCTCTCTTCTTCTCTCTCTGCCCCTCCCCCATGCACACACACACACACACACTCTCTCTCTCTCTCTCTCTCTCAAAAACAATAAATATGTTTGCACGTATAGGAGGATTAGGAGGAACTTGACGGAGAACAAGGGGGAGAAGAAGGGGGGAAATGGTGGGGGAAAGGGAGAGAGGCAAACCATGAGAGACTCTTGAATGCTGACAAAANAGAAACATAAGAAGGAAAGAGCTTAATCTTTTATAAGATATAAAAAGTCTTTTAGAACAGATATAAAAACTATTTTTGGGAGATGGTAGTATTTGATAACAAAACACTTTAGAAAGGACATCATTCCAAAATGCAGGGATCCAGTGAAGTAATATAGTGAACATCGGAGTCTACAATAGGTATAGTGTGAAAGGTGGAAAAACCTGGAGTATATTACAGAGGGCTATCAATATCAGGAAAAGGTTATTAGGCTTAAATTGTACATGAGGCAAAGCCTATAGTCTTGAAAGATCAATTTAGGTAGAGACTAAAGTCAGGAAGATTACTTCAGGACAACTTTAATCATAGTGGTATTAATGGAAAAGGCTGGTAGCAATTAGATGTAAGACATCCAGCAAGCAGAATTTTTAAGATTTAGAAAGTGATAATATAAGTGTGGAATAAAAGATCAGTCAGGGACTTCAGAGTGGGAGGCTGCAAAAATAGACCTGCAATTAATAAAAATGGGGAAATTGAGAGAAAAATTTACTACTGGGGTGGGTGAATTTAAATAGGGTGATATGTTTGATTTTAAACAAATTGGATCTAGGGGAGCCTGGATGGCTCAGTTGGTTAAATGTCCAACTTCAACTCAGGTCATGATCTCACTTTGTGAGTTCAAGCCCTGTGTAGGGCTTGGTGCTGACAGCTTGAAGCCTGAAGCCTGCTTTAGACTTTTTGTCTCCCTCTCTCTCTGCCCCTCCCCCACTTGTACTCTGTTTTTCTGAAAAACAAACATTAAAAAATTTTTAAACAAATTGAATCTGAATTGGCAGCAATTTCATACACCCTGGCCCAGTATTCTAATTCTCTAAGACTGTGTTATATTTATCATTAAATTATTTAGTGGAATGCCTTTATTTTCCAGCCCCTCTGGAAATAACAAACTGCTATATAAACTAGGCTTTTGTTTTATTCACCAAGTATATTTCTTGCAAACTTGCGAGAGTTTACTTGGTCAAGACTTTGGTTTGCCTATTCATAGCATGCAGTTATATGTCTAACTTTAGGTCCTATTCAGGAATATTACCCACCACTTGGGATTAGGCAAAAAAAAAAAAAAAAAGACTCTGCAACCTTTCAGTATCACACTTGAGCATTTTCTGACAAGCCTACCTAAGGATCATCTGACTGTTTTGTGGAACACAAGTTTATTTGACTTAATAGTCTCAATTGATTACAATCCAGATGCTTTATACACTGTAAAAAAGATAGAAAAGATAGCCTAGTAGAAAAGATAACCACAAAGATAGGTTTGGCTACCTATCTAATAAATCCTAATTTATCATACTTTCATTGAGCTATCTTTTCCATTCTGTCATTTCCCTCATTCGTGAGTTGAAAGAAAACTTCTACATGTACTCTCTTTCTTTTTGCATGAGTTGTGGTATTAATGATTAGAGAATTATGCCTTGATTTTATACAATCCTCATTTCTTTACCAAACATTTAAACCTTTCTTCATATGGCAGACCACTCATCCCATCCCTTTAATGATTAATTAATCTCACTTGTATCATCCTCAGTCCTTTTGTTGCCTTCCCTGAACTATACAGTTTGCATAAAATGGGTCATGGGAATAAGATTTTTGTGGATGTGTTCTGAAAGTAATGAAAAGAGAATTGTGGATTTTATGTTATCACAGATTAAGTGTTGCAGAGACCTGGTTGGGGCTGAGGGGAATATGAAGCACGAAACAAGCTGAAAATGGGGTGCCCTGAAGTGGGTGGCATGATCCCAAGCTCTTTGAAAAAAGGAATGGAGATGAGTAAATTGTGACTTGAATTAAAGATGAATAGAAGAGACCTGGGGCATCTGGGTGGCTCAATCAGTTGAGTGTCTGACTTCTGCTCAGGTCATGATCTCACGGTTCATGAGTTTAAGCCCCATCTCGGGCTCTGTGCTGACAGCTCAGAGCCTGGAGTCTGTTTCGGATTCTGTGCCTCCTTCTCTCTTTGCCCTTCTCCTGCTTGTGCTCCATCTCTCTCTCTCTCTCTCTCTCTCTCTCTTCTCTCTCTCTCTCTCTCAAAAATAAACAAATATTTTAAAAATTTTTTAAAAAAATTGGATGCTACAAAATATTTAGTTCAGTCCGAGCCTGAGGTCCTAGGTTGCCTTCACAGGATGCTGGTCTTTTCACTTCTTAATGACTATAGAAAAACATGTTCTGACATTATGGGAATCCTTAAAACAAGGAGTCTTTCTGCCTAAGAAAGTAGCATCTTGAGGCTGTTGAATTTGGTCTTTGGGTTCCTTAATCAGAATCAGAATCAGACAGAACATGAATGTAGGTTAGGCACCACTTCTGCAAACCTGCATCTGCAGGATGAATATGCGAGAATGAATGAGAAGGGTGGGCAGACAACCCTGATGATTTTTTTCACCCTCTTTGAGGAAAGGAAAGACTTGGGGATAAAATGGGATATTACTCAAATGAGAAAAACATGTCCTAAATAAATTGTATCTGTTTGGATATCACAGTGGTTTGGGTGCAAACCAATAATTCAAAGGTTAGTATGAGTATGAAGAATTGATGAATTCATCCTACATCTTTTTTCCTGAAACAATTTAAAGTCCACAGGGAAAAAATTGTTTATCAAAGGTAGGGCATCAAATCCATTTTCCTCTAAACTAATCATTTGGAACCTATATTCTTACCAGCATGAGTTTGAGTGTAGTTTAAAGTTAGAGGTAAATCATCACATTTTCTAAAACTTCTTCTTCTTCTTTTTTTTTTTTTTTTGACAGCGAGAGAGAGAAAGAGAAGGAGAGTACACAAATGTGCATGCGGGAGCAGGGGAGGGGAAGAGAGAATGGAAGAGCAAGAATCCCAAGCAGGCTCCACTCTGTCCTGTAGAGCCATATACAGAGCTCATTCTCATGAACCCATAATCATGACCTGAGCCAAAATCAAGAGTCAGACACTTAACTCACTGAGCCACCTGGCACCCTTCTAGAACTCTTTACATATAGAACATATATTTATATATGTACATACATATATATATATACATATATTTTCCTTTTATTCAGAACATAGATTTTTAAGAAGAATACAGTAGCATTGCATGTACATAAATTATCTCAAGTCATCCTAAAGCACACTATTAGGATCAACAAAATATGTACAGTATATGTACAAACGTGTGTTTGCCTTTGTTGATGGCAAATGGAAAGATTTTCCATGCTGATTTGAATCAGAACACATCTTGGCAGATGCTTCAACTACTGTCACACCAACCTTAGGAAGAGTTCAACACAAGTGACCAAGGAAAGAGGTTTTGGCTGGAGGGGTTCATAGCCTCTATATTGACGTGGTGGTCAGGGGGCATGATGGCTCTGTTTTTTGATGAGAAGCAGTTACCCTTTAACCAGCCCTTGTCAACATTTCTTCAAGATTCACTACTATCTTAAAGAAGTTCTGAAAGAACTGTTCTAAGTTTTTGTCATTATAATCATTATAAACAATAATCATGATGATTAAAATGAATGCCACACTGAATATTAAAAAGAATAGAAGGAAAATCACTAGAGAGAAATAATCATGTGATATTAGTGTACGTGCTCTATTAGCAAGGTACTGCTGCAATCTCTCTTCCAAGGTCAAGAAAAATATATGAGTACTGGTTTATTAGTTATTCACTGAGAGTGAGTACCTGAAGGAGAAGGTTGTCCTTTTACAACACCATTTTTAGTCTTTTCTTCTGAATTCATTACTTCCTTGTAGATAAGTTCTGTAAGAAACAGTTATCAGTGTCATAAAAAACCAAATTCATCTTTAATATGCAGATAAAACTTGTTAATGAAAAACAATAATATTCTGATGGGGTTGAGTAAATTAAAAATCAACTAGGATTCCTTTGCTCCTCTATTTCTACATTTTCTTGCCAAAGCGCAGAGCCTTGCAAAAGTAAGTGCTCAATAAAGTATTTGACCAAACAAATGTATGAAGAATACACATTCTACTTGGTTCTTAATTCTTTGGAGGATTTCTGATGCCATCTAACTTTATCTCCTAAAAACTTTAATGGACCAGTTTTGAGCCTACAGTTTTCTTCTATACCCACTTCCTAACAGATGCACATACTCTACTGACTTTATTACTTTCCAACAATTTCCAACTACTTCTTCATTTTTTTTCAGACTCAAATCTTGGATTTATAAAATTAAACTTGCCTAAAACCCAACATTATAACAACTATATTTATTTCCAAACTGGCATCCATTTCTGGCTTTTTCTTTGCTAGAGTTAAACTTGTGTATCTTCATTTCTTTTAATTTTCCCCTTTTGGCTAAAAATCATTCAGTCCTACTCATTCTTGCTTTGCAATGAGTTGCAATTTATATAATTATTATCCTTTACTAGTATTTTTTTCTCTGGTTTCCAGTTTAGTTCATGTTCATCTTTAAGTGATATTTATCTCATAATACCTACCGACTCACAAACCCCTAAGAGTGACTTCTTGTCCTTATGTAGAGCAAATTAGAAGTCTTTTCTGTCTATCATTTAGTATCTTAATTTACTTGGTCTACTGTTTGCATGTGCTCATTTTTCCATATTCTCCAAAAGGACCCCTTGACCAGAGAAATCTCTTTGCTATCTTTATAACACTTTTTGTTCATCCCTACCCTTTGTTTACTCCGTGTGCCCCCATACTGGTATTTTCCTTTGTTTTCTTTTTCTTTTTCTCAATTTATAATGATTAATTCCATCAAGACAGCTAAAATATATCTCCTTTTCAAAACTTCCTTTTATGTCCCTACCCATTTTGATTGAATGGTTTGTTATGATCTGTATTTGCTTATCTCTACACTATAGTTATTTTATTCTACTCTGTAGTTATTTATATTAGTTTAATAATTCTTCATAGTCTCTGCTTTGTTTCACCCTGAGTATAAATAATCTTGACCATACATTATGTGTTTGGAAGAGTTTTGGTGAAAAAGAATGAACTAATGTATTTATTCATTATTTTCTTACTTAGAATAATTAAGCTATTTAGATACATATATTTTCTATTTAGATTTTCAAGTCTTAAAAATGAAGTGAATGAATTCAGACATTAAATATCTTTTATTTTCTAATGTCTAAAGTAATCTTAGGCATAATTTTATCCATTTTATATGATAATTTTAAACACAAATATGGAATGTATAATTCTGAAATTCTGAATTGAAGCATGCCTTCCACCATAACAAATACTTTGACAATTAGTACTATTTTAAAAAGTATCAGCAATTAATTCCTTTCATTCTTGAGTAAATGCAATATTGTTTTTAGTATGAAAAGATAGATAAAGTTTCAAGAACTTTGAAAATTGTCTGAGAATAGTGACTATAAAATCATCTGTTACCAAATTGCTTTAAAGGGAGATGCCTTGAAGATATTTTCTGAGTTTCAATAAAGCAAAATGTATGTTTAAGTGGTAGAGTCACCTTTCCATTCTTCAATGGTGTGTTCTCTTTCATCCAACTGTTTGTCATATATCTGAGGTGGAGGCTGCAGAATAAAAACAAACAATAAACTTTGTGTAATAACTCAAATATAACTAAACATTTAGAGCGCATGGGAGTAACTTGCTATCATTGATTTGGGTGGTGATGAGAATCTCACATAATTTTGGGGGTAATTGCAGTGGTGCAGAAGTTAAAATTTCCCCATAGACTTACAAAGGATTCATTTATACACCAATAGTAAAGCAGCAGAATCCAAATTCGTACTTCCCAAAACCTTCTGATTCAGAAACCAAATTTAAGCAACTAATATAGCCAATCTTTAAAAAGCAAAAAAAATATTACATTACAAGGATCCAGAAGCTATTTCCTCCATTCACTTGCTTTATAACAGAACCCTACCCAAACTATCCCCCACTGATAAGATTTTATTCCATTCTCAGACCTTCTTGAAGAAGAATCTTTACTATCTCTTAATAGTCATAGTACTCATCCCTAGTATAAAGGCATATTTTAAAAAAAATTTTAATGTCTTATTTATTTCTGAGAGAGACAGAGAGACAGTGTGAGCAGGGGAGGGTCAGAGAGAGAGGGAGATACAGAATCCAAAGCAGGCTCCAGGCTCTGAGCTAGCTGCCAGCACAGAGCCCAACTTAGGGCTCGAACACACGAACCGTGAGATCATGACCTGAGCTGAAGTTGGATGCTTAACCGACTGAGCCACCCAGGCGCCCCTAAAGGCATGTTTAGATCTAATCAGCCTTTTATATTTTTTGTGAAGCATCATAAAATATCTTTATATATAGCTGTGTGCTCAATATTTAAATGATATTTTCTCCCCTCAGGCAGAAGACTCTGCCAATTGTTTATAGAGGTGGGTCACTGTAAACCTGAGAGACCCCTTGGTTAGCCCTCTCTAGGATGCATCATATGAGAGGACCTTCAGTCTGACTTATGGCATCAGCATTTTTCTTGTTATGAAGAGTTCAAAGATGCAAAAGAAGAGAGTTTCATAAATCTAGGTGACTTCCAGGAAGGAGGGTCTCATATAGATTCTCTGATCTCTTCTTCCTGATGAAGAGGAATAAGATCTCCGTATAGGGAAGATGTATCATGATGACCTATGGTAGTTCTACCTCAAGCCAAGAGACGGAAAGAAAAAAAAAACTGCTTGGAAAAATATATCACAATGAAGTAGATGGAGAAGGAGCTAAAAAGCTCCATTGGCTGGCAATGGGTTGAATAAAATAAGAACTACCAATTTCTGGTGCCATGAGTCAGGGGACCCTAGAATTCAACTTGCCTAACACTCCAAAAGCAATACTCATTGTATGAAACTCAAAAAGTTACTCAATAAAGTGACTCAGGCCTATGAACATGCATTCCTCAAAAATGGCTGTCATATGAAGGCTTTAGACAAGACTTTCAGGGACAGCCCCTGGTTCTGTTGGAGGTTGTTGGCCAGTGAGTAGCACCTTACTACTATAGTCGTCCTTCTTTATTGCATTCAGAACCTCTGATAGACTGAATCATGACAGACATAAATATTCGTTCTAGTCCTGGTTTGCTGGGGTAGCCTTACATACTACAGAGTAGCTGTATATGAAAATAAAAGAATTTGCTCCCTTGTGGTCAGAAAACTTAATACAATACTGAATTAATGAGAAATAACTACTGATGATGCCAGACATTCCTTTAACTCCTATAATTGTCACTGGAGCAGAAGACTTTAAACCACCTACTGTGATTCAAACATGGCTGGCTGAGTGGTCTTTCCTGGAAGAACTAAGCAAGAACTAAGCAAAAACGAGACCCCACCCTATCCAGTGATGCTGTGGGAACACAGAAACACTAATTATATAAACATAAAGGGACTGGGTGATTAGGACTGTCTTCAGGACCTGACTAAGGCAGAATCTTCTACCCCAAATGATAAAGGATTCCCAAATTATAGGAATATTAGGATATAATTACTGAATGAGTAAATTTTTTTTAATTTGTGAAACTGTAATCTAAGTAAATGCAAAGCTAAATTCTGGTTATGTAAAGACACTTTGCCAAGTGGCAGGTTTCCTGCTTTGCCTCTTTCTTTAATTCTGAGGGAAGATCCTCTGCCAAACACAGTGTACACAAGCTCTGAGAGGTCCCCCGAGTTCTATGCTTTGTTGGCACCTCTTTCTTCTAACAATAGATTCAGTTCAGGATCTTATGTGGCTGGCTTCTCCATTAAGTGGATTTTTCCATTCAAGTTTCAAAATTGAACACGGTTCAAGAGTACAGTTCCTGCCAAAGTGTATAAATGCCATTTTTTCTCTGCAACAAAACTGTTTTGAGAGAGGCTTTCCTTGGAACTTCATCATACAGCTGTTGGTAGTGTATAAAGCATGAAATACATAGACTTTAACCACAAACAAACTACAAAGAGAGAAAAAGTACTGAGTCCAAGGTTTTTCCTTTCAACAAACCAAAAGGGCTTCAAAACATACTTGCATTATAGTTATGACCAAAAGGGCTACATGTTCAGAGTTGTGGGGTTTTTTTGTTTAAGAGGAAATGCAATCACCTAAGGGTACATGCACATAAAGATGTCTTCTACATAAAAATATAAAAGAGGAATTGGCCAATAATCTAAGAGTGTAATATCATATTCAAACATACATACATATATATGTATGTATATACATATATATGCATATATATGTGCTTGTACCACAATCTTTCAATGCAACTTTCCATAACACTCTCTGCCTCCATCCTCTAAAGAGAAGCTAGTGTTTTATTGCTCAGTTGTCCCTACCGTTATTAAACAGGAAGGATTCTCTTTTTCCAGGTAACAGTGTAAATAAAAAAGAAATGAGGAATGAGGATAAAAAGAAGGGCCCCAGAGGATATTTCAGGAAAATTTACTAGATTAGAGCAATTTTAGATGGGAGAAAATTAAGGATACGATGAAATTAAAGACAATATATGGAAAGTTATTAAGGATTGTGACTTGCATGCTTTTGAATATTCCTTAAGAGACTGAAGATTTCTTTCTGTTATTTTGGAAGATTTTGGACTCTACATCCTTGCTTGAAACTCTTACAGACATTGAGACATGAATTCAAATGGATTACATAAAAAATAAATTAATATGGATTAGATATGTTTCATATTTATGTTATTATATATACATGTTTTAATAAATCAGACAACACATAGACAAATACATAACCACTGAGTTAGCAAATATTAGAATTAATTTATTTGTTTCTTAAATTCATTCATTCAGTAAAAGTCTTGGACACCTAATATACACCATACCATATTAAAAATTGAAACTTCAAAACTGAATGATATGGATGCCGACCTCAAGGAGATCACAATTTAGTGGACTGATATAAAACAGAAAATTAGTACACAACATGATAAAAAATATGTATGTGATATAGAGGAACAGAATGAAATCTTAACAGAACCCTAGGAAATCATTTTACTTCTTGGAGTAGATGACATCTATGAACAAAAGATGATTTCAGGTCAAAGACATAGAACCTAGAAAACAGCATAGTCGTGTAGGTGGTGTATGCATGTTTGTTTGTTTGGGTGCACACACACACAAAGACAACTGGAAGCAAATCTTTGATAGTAACATATGACATATGTCATCAGAAGTGACAAGCGGTAAGAGCTGTGCCTAGGGAAGATGGGTCAGGCAAAGGCTAGGTCAAGGATGGTCTTCGGTACCATGATATGGAGCAAAGACTTCTTCCTGAAGTGGAGGAGAAGCCATTGAAGAATTTAAGAGAATGACATGGACAAATCTATGGCTGGGTTGGAGAAAGACACAAGTGAAATCAGAAAGATTTAGGGAGCTAATGTATGATCTAGAAAATAAATTAAAAGGTTTGACTAGAAGATGGAAGGAAGATGAATAGAAAATATAGATTCAAGAATTAGTAGATATTAATATTTATTTAATATTAATTAATAAATTAAAGTGGTAGAATTTTGTTTTTTATTAAATGTGCATAATGAGAAAAAATGATTCCCAGATTACTAAGCTAAATAGCTGGACAATTATGGTTTTTATAGAGCTGTCTAAAGGGACAGAGAATGGAAAAAGAAATGAGATTGGTAGAGAGGTAAGCCAAGTGCTATGTGGATACAGAGGTCTATTTGAGAATTAAGTAAATGATCTGATGATCATAGGAATGCTGTTGGCTAGAGATGTATAGATTCAAGACTATCAGCAAGAGGGGTTTGTTGAAATCATGACAGTGCATGAGGTCACCCATAGAGTGAATGCAGGTAGGAAAAGTAAAAGACCAAAATGGACCCCTATCAGACACCAAGGTTTAAAAGTTGACCAGAGGAAGAGAAGTACACTAAGAAGGATAAGGAGGAGAAAGAGAAGAGGAGAAGAAAAGAAGGAACATTTAAAAGGAATATTTTAAAGAAATGCATGGATAATAAAAATATTGTAATGCTATAGAAGTCAAGTGTTCAGAGAGGTTCAAAAAGAGAAAGTAATTATCTATTTCTTGTAAATAAAACAAATGAAGAATTAGTTTTCAAGGAACCAGAAGGATATGATAAAAAGCATGACTTTGAAGCTCATAAAGGTTTCCAAACTTCAAAACTACCACCACACCCAGAAAGATCCAGATAGATCCTTGATGGAGTACTTTAATGCCCGATAGCACCTAAAAAAGCAGAATGATATAGAAGAAATATCCTCAATACCAATATGGATATTATATATAAACAAAACAAAAAGAAACTGCAGAATAGACTGGGACAGTAAAAAAGGAAATAAAGGAAGGAAAGGAAAGAAACGAAGGAAAGGAAAGGAAAAGAAGGGAAGAGAAGGAAAGGGAAACTAAGATTCAAAAAACATTCTTCTAAAGATATCTTGAAGTCATATAACTAATTAATGGTCGATCTTTGATTAAAACTCAACTTAAAAAATAATTCAGAGCAAACGTTAATAGAGATTAATCTAAAATAAGAGATAATGAAACAATATTTAAAGTAAACATCTTTATAAAATAAGAAATAGAAACACAAGCCAGTAGGGTGATTGTATATCTCACTTTTCTCAAAACCATCCCAGTTTTTGCTTGTTGTCCTTATAGCTACTTACAGTCCTCAGGCTTTTATTCTCACAAGTGTTTGGAAGACAATTATATGAGCATACTACATAGCAGTGTTATGACATGGCATTTTGGTTTCTACTACTGGAGGCTCAACAATTTCAGCTGTCTACCCCTTTCCTGCTCTAAGGCATCATGTCAGCATTTTCTTCCATTTCCTCCATTTTATTTTTTATTTATTTTTTTTAAATGTTTTTATTTATTTCTAGGAGAAAGAGAGAGAGACAGTGTGAGCAGGGGAGGGTCAGAGAGAGAGGGAGTCACAGACTGAAACAGGCTCCAGGCTCCGAGCTGGCAGTCAGCACAGAGCCCGACGCGGGGCCCGAACCCACGAACCGCGAGATCATGACCTAAGCGAAAGTCGGATGCTTAACCGACTAAGCCACCCCGGTGCCCCTATTTCCTCCATTTTTAAAAATGTAAAACTTAACTATAAAATATGGCTTTTGCCAGAAAGCACTAAAGGAGTACAATACTACATAATAAAATTGGGATTGAGTAATTTGAGTCCTGTCAGCATTCTTTTGAGTTCTTGCAGCTGAACATGATTTCTTGCTGAAGAGATCTCTTTACGCAGTATCTATTCAAATTCCTAATTGATTCCCCAAAGGTACAACTTGCTCTCTTGTGACTTCATTTTATGTCACATATTTAAGTAATGCTTCATTAATTAAAATGTATGAATTTATTCTTTCCTTAATCTTCAAAATAACCCTGTCTTCAACAGCATCATAGAATGTTAGAGATGGAAGAGAGTTTTAAAGGTTATCTAGTGCCACTCTTATGCGATTTGCAAATGAGAATATAAAAACCACACAGTTGATTTGTCCACGGTCATAGAGCTAATTAGTGGCAGAGTAAGAATAAAATGCACGATCTCTTATGGGGAAAGACGGAATGGAGGAATTCTAATGGGTTGCAGAAATGTTAAGTTTAATAATTCAACACTTACAAAGGATTTCCATGAGTGACAAATTTGAGCCTGCCACTCTGATTTCTGTTCCAATTTTCTGTCAGTCTACACACATAGCTAGATCTGGCAAACATCACCCAAATAGTCAACACTTACATCCTGAATGCTTTTGGTCAAAATATCTTGGACAACATCAAAACTTCTATACATGTGAATATCAAAAGAGATGAGAACCAGATATGAGAAATCTAAGTCATGCAAAGTTGTTTATCCTAACCAGTTTTGAGCCCTGATTTAACATTGTTTCTGTATCTGCCATGTTCTGAACCATATGACAATCATCAAGTTGGTGTTTGTTTTCTGCTTTTTTTGTCCTAATTAAGCATACAGTATGGTTTTGTTCCACTTTTTCTGTGTTCTGCTGTCATGTTGAAAATGCCTCATTTGAAAGCTTTAAATAGCATTTTCTTTTAGTGTATGCATTCTCTATTAACTTGGCAGCTGGATCAAAGAAAATGATATTATGTCTTATTGAAATGTGCTTTGTTTTTTCATATTGACTTTTGCAACTTGAAGAATGTGAAAAGATGCATGATTCATTGTAAGACTTCAACCAAGAAGGGTGAATTTTAGTATAACATTAGACCAGAAAATCCATTTAAAAAAATGTGCAAAATTTGATTTGTATTTCCATGAATCTATACATATAGAATACTTTTCCAAATGTATCCTCAATTTTTGATGAATGGAATTTCCTAAAATTTTAACCTCCTCAGTGGAAAATTAATATTTAGATGGAATAATTTTTATGCCTATTGCACTAAATGATATCTACTATTTTACAGTTATGTTTTAGCTAATGACACTGTTTAGTACATTCAATTTTTTTCTCAAACTTTATATACTGGTAGCATCAAGAACATTTCACTATCCACAATGGAGTTCAATATTTGCTTAACAGTCTTACCAACTATCTTATAAATTAGTACAATAAAAGTACAATAGCAATATGCACAATTTATCAAAATAGCTGGCTACATTATATTTTCCAGAGTTACATTGGTTGTAATCTTATACTGTAATCTTATTATGCAGTAACCAATGACTTGGTTTCCAATTACCAAAAACTTCAGTGTCTTCTAAAAGTAGGCAAATGGCAACTTGTAATGTACTATCTGTTGATTTTTTTTAAATTTCTCAAGCAAGTTTTAGAAACTGGGTCCGTGCTTTTGTATAGAAATTAAAGAATCTAATACAACAAATGAAGTAAATGTCCTTTAAAAGTCTGATAAATTGAGAGTACTCCACACCTGTTTCTGGAAACTAAAATGATTATTTCTCCTTTCCTAAGTTGCCTTACATTTGGTTCCCAAGCAGAGCCCCAGAAGTGCTCTCAGGGGTACCCTGGAAGAGCAGAAAGGAAGATAAGTAGGCAAGCATGAATGTCAAAACAGAATGACCTTAACAAGAATTGCTTTGGTCCAAAAGCCAGGCTATTCTATGTCAAAGAGTAAGTGTGATAATAAATGAAGATTTGTGAGACTGAATCACTCCTTTAAGAAGTGTATGGGTGGGGGGGAGAGAATGGTAACTTTTGACAATTTGGATATAAGGAAGAAGTATAGGATGACTCCCAAGGATTTGCTTCAATCATATGGGAGGAAAGTGGTGCCATAGATTGAAAGGTGTGAGTTAGGGTGGGGGGATGGGGGCACCTGGGTGGTTCAGTTGGTTAAGCATCCAACTTTGGCTCAGGTCATGATCTCATGGTTTGTAACTTTGAGCCCTGCATCGGGCCCTGTGCTGACAGCTCAGAGCCTGGAGCCTGCTTCAGATTCTATGTCTCCCTCTATCTCTCTGACCCACCTCTGCTCATGTTCTGTCTCTCGAAAATGAATAAAAATGTTTAAAAAGTTAAAAAAAAAAATAAAGGTGTGATGTGGGGGAGGAGAAGGTGGTGGTTTTGTGTGAATGGGGATACATCCATTTCAATATTTGACATGTTAATTTTGAGATGCCATTTTAAATGTCAGTGGTATTAGATTTACAGATCTGTAATTCAGGACAACTCTATGGGACAATGCCTAGATTTGAGAGTCATTTGTGGTACTTAAAATTAAGGCTGTAGTCAAAGATAAGATTCTCAGGGTAAAAAAGAAATTAGGGCTATAGGAGAGAATGCCTGGGATTCACAACTCTAGGAAGAGAAAACAAAAAGTAATAGACACTGGAGAACAAAAGTAGTGTCACCATAGCAGTCAAGGGGTAAATATATCAAGAAGGAGAGTGTTGTCTACCTATTAAAATAGCAAAGATGACAGTTTTTTGGACATGGCACCTAGGAGGCTACTGGTGATCTTAGAGAAGGCAGTTGCAACGTTTGAGAAGTGAACTACAGTAGTTGAGTAAACAAAGGCTATTTTTCTACAAAAATGTGGCAATAAAAGTGGAGGCTACTTCCACTGTTAATGGCACCTTTCACTGATAAAAGTATAGTAAAAAAAATGCTTTCTTTTTTCTTTAAAATGAAGGGAGCTAGACAATGTTTACTGGTATAATTATCAGTGGTATTTGATAGGATGCATACAGAGAAAGAAAAGACTCACAGGCAGAAAAGAAAATCCACACACACAAAAGTACTGTATCCTGAGGTTTCCTGGACTTTGTGTAAGTGACTCTATCACAGCATTATCACTTTAGCCTCCTTTACATCATCTTCATCTAGGACCAGTCATAGAGAGCTGATTTTCATATATTATCTCATTTAGTCCTAACAACAACCCTTCTCTTTTAGGTATACAGCTAAAGCATGAAGAGATTAATCTATAAGTAAGTGGTGGACGTGGTGTTTAAACCCAAATCCAACTGGATATAATATCCATATTCTTTGCAACCAACTATAGCTTATAATACAGTTCCTGCTAATCCAACTTTTGGAAATAAATATACTTAAAAAGTTTTCTTAGTTAACAAAGCAACAGAGAACAAGGGAAAAGTCCATAATACTTTCTTTAGCTGGAGGAACCCTCATAATGCTAGTAATTAGTATTACAGACCCAAATTTCCAAATCCACTCAATCAAGGGGTTGGTATATGCACTGTATTGTGATGCTGCCACCTTGTGGTCAGAAAAAAATCAAATATTAAGTAAGGTGCTTCAGTGTGAGTTCATCATTTTCATCAAATTGCTCACACTCATGAGTTATCAACTATGGTTGCACACTGAAGCCATCTGTGACCTTTAAAAATGCTGATGCCCAAATTGCGCCTCCAGAAATTCCAATTTAATTGGTCTGGAGTGAGATCTGGGCATCAGGATATTTCAGTGCTCCCCAGGTATTCTCGTGTGCAGCCAAGATTAAGACCTCTGTTCTAACTATTTATACAGTATTCAAAGCAAGTTTTGTCATTTGATTAAGTATGCTTCAATAGTATATATGTAAGAGAAAATGACAGAGAAGCTATGTGATTTTTCTCTTAATCTTCAATGATACCTATTTGTTGGTAGAATAAAACAATTCGTGGATATAAATCATCAGATGCTATGGTTTTAAAGAAGAGCAAAGGAGAGGCTTGTGAATTTTAATTACAGTGGACATGAGATTTGTATCTCAGAGTCAAATTCAGTCTTTGGAAAAAATGAGCGAGAAGAGTCTCTAAACTTCTTGAATCAGTCATAGATTTTCTGACTGGAACAATGGAAAGAGAACTGCCCTCAGAGCACCCTTGACCCTGACACTAGTAAGATGAGTGACCTTGGGTAAGTCATTTTGTTTGTTGTGACTCTTAAGCATCTGGAAAGAGTTTCATAAATTGCTTTGTTCAGGAAGAAACAAATTCCAAATGTATAACAAATATCATTCCAGGTAATTTGGCAAATCTCTTCTGAGGACCGGTAATGTGCAGAGCATTGTATGATAATTTGTTATATATGAAAAGCACTAGAGTTGTCTTGAGACCTCATATCACTAAGTGACCAGAGGAACTTTGAAAGCTAGCAGTGCAAATTTTAATTATAATGTGAACTAAGAATAATTAGAAAGCTTAATTAAATAATGCTCTAGAGGCTTACAAGAAAGTTAAATTTAGATTTCTTTATTTTTCACTTTGTTCTGTAGCTTTCTCAGTGGTTAGGCCACAAATTTATTTGCTTTATTCCATCAAAAAGTTTAATCATGTCTTGAAAATGGAAATTCTCTGCTGTTCCTTGGAAACTAAATTTTTCTATCGTTCTTTAATCAAAAAGGCTGAGTGATTGCATCACCAATCATGCAGTGTTCAAGTCATTAATCGTTCTTTTTCATTCATTCAACATGTGGTTATTAACCAACTACAATTCATTCTTAAATTCCACCACTCTAAATCCAAAATCTAATCATTTACAACTCATGTTGATTTTAGTTTCTAAACCTCTCTTTAGTCTTTTGCCTGTGTCTACCCTCAGACACCATCAGTTCTAATCTATGTTTCTACAGGTTTGTTCCCCCGCCTTCCATCTTCCTTTTCTCTACTCCAGTATCATTTTGCAGACAGAGTGACCTTATAAAAGTTCAAATCCTATAATGCTATTCTTCTGTTTGCTAGTTTTGAATGGCTTTCCTTCACACTTAGGATAAAGAACATGCTCATAATGTTTATTCACTCCTTCCTTACCTGGTCCCTGCCTACAGCCCAAATCATTTCTCACTTTTCTCTACTGAGTCAGCCCCAATGATGTGTGGTTCTCCCAAACTTCTCCTAATCCTGGGATTTAGCATAACCCTTTCTTCTACCTGTCTTTTTCCACTTGGATAATTCTTGCTTTACCTTTCGTGTTTCTATTTAGGTATTAATCCCTCCAAGGAGCTTTCTCTAACCCACGTTACTAAGTTGAGGTTTTTCCTATGTGCATCAATTTACTTAAAATTTGGACTACTTATCACCCAACATCTACTGTTTTATTCTCAATAAACTGGGGACAACATCTCGATGACAAAGATTGTATCTTTGTTTATCAGAGTCTAACAGTGTACAAAGTACATAATAGACATTCAACACTTCTTTGATAACATTTGAGTAAAGATTTGATTGAATTAATGGAGGAAGCCATGTAGATATCTGGGGGAAGAATGGTTAAGGCAGAGGAAACTGCAATGCAAAGGCCCTGGTGGGGGAGCTTGCTTCGCATGCTAAGGAACAGCAAGGAAGCCAGTACACTAGAGCTGAGTGGAAAGAGAAGAGTACAGAAAATGAAGTCAGAAAGTAATCAGGAGCCAGATCAAGTAGAGCAATGTTTGGGTCTTTACTAGCACCTTTAAGGTAACCAAGAATAATGGACTGAGATAGAAAATATCAGAGTATGAAAGTTTTCCATGTATGTATGCGTGTGTGCACGCGCATGTGTGTGTTTGTATGTGTGTGTGTGTGTGTGTGTGTGTGTGTATACTGGGTCACAATATAAAACATCTTTCTTACTATGGATTATGATAACAAAATTTGGAAGAACACAGAAGTACAGCCTTATAAACCATTGCAAGCACTTCGAATTTTATTATAAACAGAATGAGAAGCCAGTGGGGAGTATTAATTGAGTAATTATGTAGCCTGCTTCACATTTTAAGAGGAAAACTCTAGGCACTCTGGAGGACAGACTGCAGGAGATATAAGAGGGCAAGAAGACAAGTTGGAAACTAGGACATGGTCTAGGGTAGAGATGATGTTTACGTAGACCAACAGATGAGGAGTGACCCAAGTCAGGAAGTATTTAGAAGGCAAGGTCGGTAAGATTGGTTGAGGATAATCATCAGTTTCTAGAGATTTCCTGAGGTTTAAATAAGGTTGGACATGGAAAGGTTTTTATAATCACTAGAGAAGCGCTCAGCATAGTATAGTTGAATTCAATTAAAATTAAATATATTGGTCATACAATATGCATTAGCCAGTTTTCTGTACTCAGTAGGTAAAGCTGAATTTCTGCTCCCAAGGAACTTTACAGCAGTGGAATTGGGAAGGATAGACCTAAATGTGAATATTTCAGCATAATGTGTGATATGATAACGTCATATGGAAGATTATAAAGAAAAAATGTTAACTTAAAATTTTGTGAAGGAAAACCTTTTACTGTAAGACTTTCCACAGGCAAAAGGCCACATTCGTCTCAATGAGACATTATAAGATAAAAATGAGCTTTTAAAGAAGCTAGAAAAACATTCTGGGTGAAAACTCAATACATTGAACACAAATATTGCTGAATCAGCCTATAAAGAATGCATTTGTACCTGTGCCCTATAGTCACAAAACAGAAGCAAAAAGAACAGAGGGAAACATCTTCAGCACTTCTATATTAGTAACATGACTCAATCACAATCCATCTTAAAGACATTAACCAGAAAAAACCATACTCCTCTAATTAGCATAAATGAGCAGCCCTAAGATACAAATCCACAGTGAATACAGAAACATAGTTATAGATTAGAAACTTTATTAAGGAAAATGAGTTTACCTACACTTTACCATCATTATAAGAATATTATTGTATTTTAATGTAAAATTTAATGCTTTTAAATTCCAAAATACTTTTCTTAATTTAAAAATGATTTATACAAATTTTTATTTTTTCTCTCCTGCACTGATTTTGCTGAAAAATCTAGAACATGACATAAAGTTTCAAGATCAATAAAACTTTTCAATCAAGTATAAAGAGTTCTACTAATCTAATAATAACTGCCCCTCTCTATATATGGTTCAATGCATCTGGCATATTATACAAAAAAAGTTCATGTACCATTTTATACACAATATGTTTATCAGAAAAAAGTGTCAAATGTTATTATTTTAAATTTATTTCTATTCTACATTTTATCATTATTAAATTATTAGAATTATTATTTTATATTTATTATTATATTTACATAATTTTAACTTATTAAAAGACTTACTTTGTAATGAAAAATAGGACTTTTTAAAGGATACTGTGATATAATGAAATGAACACTGGCTGAGAGCCTTGGTTTTTAGCTGTGAGACTGTGCAAAAGTCAATTTAAAATTATGTAAAATAGGAATAATGGGATCTAGACTTTTGGCTGGAGTAACGCAGGATAGTAACACGGGTGGGAAGGTTAAATAAAACAGTCAATATAAAAGTGATTATAAACACTTCATTAATTTAATGAATTACTGTAAACATACAGTGTGCTAGGAACGTGTAGGGTCTTAGATAATGCTGATGAATGAGACAACCCCCTTGCCCTCAAGTGGTTCCTATAACAATAATATTTAAGGTATGTGCAGTGAGGACAAAGTGTCCCGAGGTAGAAGGGTGATAGGGTAGGACACAGAATCACCTGAGGGTGAGGGACTACTTCCAG
Source organism: Crocuta crocuta (assembly GCF_008692635.1). Classification (NCBI taxonomy): domain Eukaryota; kingdom Metazoa; phylum Chordata; class Mammalia; order Carnivora; family Hyaenidae; genus Crocuta; species Crocuta crocuta. The sequence goes on along the minus strand of NW_027530183.1, from coordinate 4,055,461 downwards.
TTAACAATTTGACCACAAGAATCTGACACACCCCACACATCCCATCAAGAATCATTTCCTTCAAGAGGGCTAATGAATTGATGACCATAATGAACTGATGACTGTTTCTCAGTATGTTGTGAAAGCCAAAAGGTCTCACTAATGTAAGGTATCACCATTGCCCCTATTTTTCCATTTAATTAATACATTTCATATAGTGGGCTTTCTTCAAACAGAGCATGTGTTTTCATTCAGTAATGAAATAGTCTGATTAGGGACAAATTTAAAGAGAAAATAACTCTGAGCTTTTTTAATAAGAGAGAAATAAATGACATTTTCATTTACTTTATGTCATATAGGTTAAAACTGTTAGGCTTAAGCTATTTCAATCACACCAGTAGGCTAACAAGTCCTTCTTTAGTAACAGCACATATTTTCAGTTTACTGACCACTTTCACATATTAGACTTTATCTCTTGAAATACTGTTAGATGGGGTATTTCCTGGGTGAAGTTTAGTTATAACAATTATATCACCAAAACTATCTAAAACTATCCCTGAATCTGTTGTTCTTTTTTCATCCCCACTGTCATTTGAAGTTTATTTTATGAGCATCTCTTAACTACTTCTCTTGTTTCATAACTGGTCTTTCTCTAACATTCATCATCCCACCAATTAGAAAAAAAATCATCTACTTAAAACACATATCTCTGATTGATACTCCTCTAGTCATTTCCCCCACCTTCAGTGTGGGTGCTTCCTGGGAAGGACTTAATGGTGCTTCCTGCCACGATCTCTGCTTACATTTCTCACCACCCTAATCCCTGGGCACACTGAATTACGTCACAATTCTTCAGAGGAACTGCAAGAAGGTCTTTCTTCTCTTCTGGCATTTGAATAGGCTGTTTCATTTGTCTAGGAAGGTTTTACTCTTCCACCTCCTTTCCATTTGCTAACTCTTACCCATCCTTCTGGTCCTATCTAAGTCTTTTCTTGCTCCTGAAAGCCTCCTTTGTCTAAGAAAAGGTGGGTAATACATTATTCCTTTTACCACCATAGCACCTTTTCACAGAATTCATTAGAGTGCTTATAATTTATTTATCTATCAACCCTACCATACTCTAAGCTACTAAATAACAGGAACTAAGTCTTCTTCTTATTAGTATAATTAATGAGTCCTCAATTGCCATGTGTTAATTGAAGTTCAATAAAAATTTGGAGAATGAATGAAGTGGACCTGTCCAAGGTAGAACGAAGCCTTGAGTCTGTGGCTTCTTGTTGTAGACCCCAAGTGGTCTCTATTGTGCTCTAATATATTTGTGTATCATGACCTTGATCTCCACACTCTGTAGCTCTTTGTCTTCTCTCATTGCCTACATTAAGTTTGAGGAACTACATTATCTGCTTCAATATTATGAATTAATTCATTGTAAGCCAATTTTTTTGCTTAGATTGTTGCTAAGCCTTCCATTTGTAGTGGAGCTTAAGGACTCTTCTATGAGTGTAAGTGTAAGAATTATGGCCAATAACAAACTTCTTTGTGTCATCTAACAAGAGAAACAAAGCAATGGAGCAGGGAATATGAGCAAGCCTGCTTCAGAAAAAGAAATGGGGACACATAGCTGTATTATGAAAACAGCATTCTGGAGTATATATGAAACACAGTCACCAAAAGTGCTTTTTGCTGAACTTAGTCCAAAATAACAAACATCTTAGATACAAAAACTTCAGAAAAAGTGATTGAGGGATGGCATTTTGTCCATCACTACTTTTAGAAAAACATGAAAAGAGCTCAGTTTTCGAAAAGCATATAAAGATGGGAATCAGTCTCCCTGGAATTGGAAGTTGTGGGGAATTTCTTTTGGTTATGAATTAAAAGCATTTTTCATAAACAATAAATTCCATTCTTTCACATAATATTGTAGGCCAATATTCCACAAATGACCCTGTGAATCTCATATTAAACCTTCACCAAATTATGGAAGTTGGTTTTCATCATTCTTACGACTGTCTTGCCATTAGAAAGAGACATAATAATTTTATTAGAGCACATACTCTGTGAAAGACCATAAACTTTTAATAGACTTATAAAAAGGGAGTGTAACCTTTTCAATATTCTGTCTCATCGTTGGATGAATCCATTTTACCTTCTCCTCACATATAACAGATGCCCTAGGGCCTAAGCAATGGTTCTACACTTGGTAAGAAAATGTTCAGATCCAGCCTTTTCCCTGAATTTGAAGGTTACCATAATTTAGCACTCAAGAATTCTTCCTGCCTACCCTTTTCCTGATTCTTCAGCTCCTCAAACTTCCAGTCTATAGACTTTTGGTTTTAGTTCAGTTCTAATGGCATGTTTACTTCATTTCTGCAGTTTTCATTTAGGCTAAAAAAAGTAAAGATAACATTCTACAGATTAAATAACTGTTTTCACATGACTATACATACATTTTCATCGTCATTAAGGATTATACTTTCTAACTATTTTCCCTTCTATCCTTATAATGTGAAACTTCCCAATTTACCTCTTACCCTTGATACTGTAACCAACTCTAAGCATGATTTCTGATACAAGATGGTTAATTCATTTAGCTCTATGATCTCTCCTGCATAATGAAGAAGTTATGCCTTTTTATGTGTTTTTTGTTCACTTGTTTATTTCACTTTTATATTGAAATGCACAACATAAACACCTTCTTGGAAAACAAAGAAACAAACAAAAGTGTTTGGAGACAAACAGGGCAGAGAAAAATGGATAGTGCAAAGGAAGTAAGTCATTCATTAGGAGAAAGAAAGTAGAAGCAATATATGAGGAAAGTTGGACTTGCCATTATTAGGAAATCTGTCATTCAGTGGAACGATGCCACCAAAAAGCTATAAACCAATTTTCCAACTGAACTCTTGAAAGCTTCATAGCACAAGAAAACATCTAGCTACTTGAAAAGTAGATACTGGCTGTTAATTTCTATTTCTTGAAGAAATGACATTTTTAACTTGTCTAGGACCACAGGAAACTTTTTCATACTGTCAATAAACTTCTAAAAGTCATAATAATGAAAATTGAAAGCATAGCACTTTATTTTTATCTGTCACTTCCACTGACATACCCTTTCTAAAAAAAAGTAGGACCTTTACAGATGAAAAGTTCTTTTCATACAAATAAAAATGATCTCAAGGAAAGAAACTGAGATTTTCTAAAGCAATGCATTAACTCTTCTGGTTACACCTTTAACTGATACCCAACTCTAACAGCAAACTATCCATATTTTGTAGTTCCCTTATCCAAAACTTTCTGTGGTAGACTAGTGCTTTTTAAATATTAGAAGTTGGGGTGCCTGGGTGGCTCAGTCGGTTGAGTGTCTGGCTTCGGCTCAGGTCATGATCTCATGATTTGTGGGTTCAAGCCCCACGTCGGGCTCTGTGCTGACAGCTCAGAGCCTGGAGCCTGTCTTCATATTCTGTGTCTCCATCTCTCTCTGACCCTCCCCTGCTCACACTGTCATTCTCTCTCAAAAAAAAAATTAAAATAAAATAAAATATTAGAAGTTAAATTTGGACATAACATCTCCAAACATATCATAATACTATGAACTGCCATAGGCAATCTCTAGGAAGATGTACACATACAATTACAGGCATGTAATTTCAAGAATTTTTTCATAAGCTCTCAAAAATCTATCAGGGCGCCTGGGTGGCTCAATTGGTTAAGCGTCTGATTTCAGCTTAGGTCATGATCTCACGGTTTGGGAGTTCGAGCCTCGCATCTGGCTCTGTGCTGGCAGCTAGCTCAAAGCCTGGAGCCTGTTTCAGATTCTGTGTCTCCCTCTCTCTCTCTGACCCTCCCCTGCTCATGTTGTCTCTCTCAGAAATAAATAAAACATTAAAAAAAATTTTTTTAATCTGTCCAAGGAATCTCTAGGGGTAAATAAATCCTAGGATAAGAAGGCTTAGTGCTAGATAGTGAGCTCCTAAGGGCAGGGAAACCTGTCCCTCATTTGTGCATCTTACCTTCTGTACAGTGCTCATCATAGTACTGGGAACGTAGTAAGCATTTGTTACATTGAATGGTGCAGGATGGGCATATGTATATTTGGGGATTTTTTAATTTTTTCTTTTAATGTTTTATTTATTTCTGAGAGAGAGAGAGAGCAGGGGAGGATCAGAGAGAGAGGGAGATACAGAATCTGAAGCAGGCTCCAGGCTCTGAGTTAGCTGTCAGCACAGAGCCCGACGCGGGACTGGAACCCACCAACTGTGAGATCATGACTTGAGCTGAAGTCGGACGCTCAACCAACTGAGCCACCCAGACACTCCTGAGGATTTTTTAAAAAGGAGAATATACTATTAAAAAGTTTACCATGTAGTTATATGTCATTGAATCTGGTAGAGACAGAGAAAAGAAAACATTTTAAGTAAAAAACCAGAGTTGATTTAGAATCATAAACAAGGCTAGCCACCAAATAAGCATTATTGCTAGAAATAGAACTAAGTGACCTTGAAATTACAAGGTTTCTACATAGCAATTAACATGTGGACCTTGTAGAAAACCTCACCACCTCTGCAGTTTATTTATCAATAAAGGTTGTATATTGAAAACACTCATAAGGATAGGAGGATGGGTAGGAGTGCCTTAGAGCTGCACTTGAACTTACATAGTTTAGAAGAGATTCTTTTATGAAAAACAAAAAAATTGTGGGGCAGAAACAGTCTAGTTTGATTATGTTAGCAATGCTGCAGGTAGGCAAACAAGGTAGGAACACAAGTTACCAAACAGGTTGTGTTTCCTAGAGATTAGCCATTTTTATGACCTATACAGGGCAAAGTTGTTGAATAGAGATTCTCTCTTCTGACCTACTTCCTATTCTTTCTCCTCTTTGTATTCTTGTTCTTATTATAAAATAGGTTAAGTTTTCATTGACAGCACACCTTAAGGTTCTAACATTGACTTCTTTGCCTATCTCCTAAGGAGCAGCTCTAAAAGAGACAGCACTATTTGTTTTTTGTTTTTCTTCCACAGTTTATGAATTACCCTACCTTGTGGCATCCTAGACAGATTCCATAATTGAATAATCTCCTTTCCAGGATTAAAATATTAAGAAAATAAAATACACTCTCACAAATGCCTATTCTCTTGAGTTAAGTAGGTGAATCTCACAATACCTAGGAAGTCAACTTGGAGAGAAGAAGAAGAAGAAGTCTAGAGATTTGGAAAAACCTGACATAGAACTCAGCCTTTCAAAGAGCACCAGATGTGGAATGTTCTAAAAAGATAATTTCTGCTCCTTCTCCACCTTTTGAAAAGAATTCTCCTTCAGTGGTCCACTCAAGAGATTAACAGTATTCACTGTCTAAAGGGCTCAATGTAAATATGAAAAGAAAAACCTGAGCACAGACTCTACCAATCAGCAAAACAGGTAACGCCTGAGAATGACCTATTCAGCAACTCCAGTTTTGACATTCAAGAATCTTATATAGTGGATTCAAAATATCCCAATGATTTGAAATTAAGAAGAATGTTTTTCTTCAGTACAACAATTTGCTAAAATTAGAGACAAATGAATTAGTGTTTGAGTGAAGTACATATTTTTCTTATAAGTCATGTAGAGAGAAGGGCCACTAAAAGCAGGTGGCTTAATCTGTGTACAACAAACATTTTGACAATCTCTCACCAACATAATACATGGCATCAAAACAATTCCAGTGTGATTCAAAAGATATCTTCACTTTAACAGCTGAGGCACTGGGCATGTAAAATGTACTGCAAGTTATATTTTCTCTAGAAGGCAATTAGTAAATTGCTCACATTTTGCTGCTGAAAGAATACATCAGCATGAACAGATGGAAATTTAGAATTCCACGAATGGCAGATATTAGAAATTAGAGACATTGATTTAACGTTCACCAAGCAAATGAGAATCAAAATATGAATTGCTCTTTCTATAATTAAACACATAATTAGAGTGCATAAAAATTCACACCCATTGTAGCTCATGTTTCTTCCTACATATTTCTAAATTTGTATACATACTGAGTATAACAAAGCTACTTAGAGTTCACCTCCTCACTGAAAGAGTCTTCTATGACACATAGATGGCACCAAGCTATTTCTCAAATTAAGCCTGCCAGAGTGTTGCACTAGCTCTTTCACAGCATGCAATGTGCTGTAATAATACGAAATCATAAGACTCAAAGAGGTAGTCCTTGTGTCAGGACAGATGGAGAGAACAGCTGAGAGAGGGATTCAGCCAGTTTATTAACTCTGTGTGAGTAGAACAAATCATATTTAAAAGAATTTGTAGGAACATTTAGTCTGGGAAATGGAATTTAAATGATGGCAGTTTTAGGATGGAGGAAAGAGAAAAATGGTATTTCACCTTACAACATCACTCAGTAACCTCTTTGTCTTTCCAACTCCTGACAACATAAGGTCACCCGTGAGTTGCACACAGATTAGTGTATAGACCAGACTAGAGATGGGTACTTTGGAAATATTTAGACTGATTATCAAATTTAAAACACACAGTGAATGCCATATCATACTATGGAAATGAAATCCCTAACATTAAATATTTCAGGCACTGTTTTAAGTTATTCTTTTCCTTGCTCTGAAATGAGGTAGATTATTCTACTTGTGAAAATATTTAAAAGAACTTACATATAGTTTTTGTTTGATATTTTTAAGTTGCTAGAAACAGCATGAGAAAATTTCATGAGAGTGATTCTCTTTATAAAAGCTCCATATAGGACTTCCCTTGAGAAAACTCAATTCACATGCTTTATCATATACAGGTATGTCTAGTTCTAAGTGTTATTTAAAAAAACTATATAAACTTTCAAAATTAATTTCAAGGGGAAAGAACATGATTGCAAGGATTTAAAAAATATGTAAAGAGGATTTTTTAAAATTTCTTACTACAAGTAGGTGTACCTCCTTTATAGCATTAAGAAGCAAACTAGTAATAAGACCACTGATAAAATCCCCTCTGATACTCAGAGACATAACACCATTTGTCTTGTTTTCCTTTAATGAAAAGCAATGGAGGCAATCAATGGCTTTTAGATGTTTAAGAGAAACTAGTTTTCTTATTATTTTGGTGAAATATAATTTTTCATCCTCAATAGAATTTTTTAGATTGATTGTTACAAGAAAATTCTTCAATAACTCAAATGTTGCTGGTTATGTTTATTTACATATATTTAAAAGGTATTTTCTATAGTTTGGGAGTTACTAATAAATGTTTTATAATACACTTTGTGTCCAAACTGCCTTCCCTCTCAGACTCTCTAAAGGCAAACAAAAATAACCTCTATAACCTGCTTAAGCATGTGTTTCCTATGGGGGAAATCAGGAAACAAAAATGGTAGTTTCTGAATTTCAGATCGATGACTTCTTCAGAAGCTGTCATGAGGACATGCAGTAACTTTTTGATATGACTCACCACAGGGAAATGTCTAAATTACAAAGATGTTAATCCCCTTTCCTCTCAATGAAGAGATGCAGTCTATGCAGAAAACTGTTTTACTTTAGAACTCATTTAAATCATCTCTTCTGGATATTTCAGGTTTAGCACAATAGTGTTAACGTTGACTGATTTAACAAAGAGATTATAAAATATTTAAAGCAATCACATATACATTTATTCAGTGGTTTATTGCCAAGAAGTGGACAACTACTGATTGTTTGAACATTAGATGCATCAAATTCATATTCATGATAGTCCATATTTTTTCTTTTTCCTGAATTGATGTACATTCTGAGGCTAGCAAAATGCATTTGATGCATTTATAATTGAATATATTTATAGGCTTACTCTTTATTTTTTAGGAACTTATTATAAACTAAAGAGAATTTAGAGGAAGACAATTGGCTAAGCCATAGTTAATGAAGACAAAGATAATACAAGCAATGAGTCATTCATGAAGTAGGTTTAACAGAAGTTAACACATAAAATTCATAATCAAATGATACTAGTTTCTACCATAAAAATATGTTCAAGAGAATAAGAAGTAGAAAATGAGAATGATTACCACCATCATTCTCAAACATTTGAATTTTGTTTGAATGCTCCAGATAGTTAATATATTTATAGATGCATCTTTAAATTATAAATGAAGTCTTTCCCTTACTTAGTATGCCAACTTCAGAATTCTTTGATTATTCAATAATAATCTATGCATTTCAGTTACTAAAACCTGGTCAGGACATTGATTGATATTTCAAGGCAAATAATTTTGTTTTTTAAATCATAGCTAGAGATCTTTAATCATAATTTGTTCAGTGTAATTCAAAGCAATTGATGCACATCTAGTTAAAGACTGGAAGACAGTCATTACAACTTAGTTATAACTGGTTAATATTGATAGAGACACATTATTACAGATTCTTCTTACACTCAGAAAATCACACACTAAACAAGCTAAATAGCCAAATATATAGATACCTCATATTTGGAAGAATTTATGTCCAGAGATGATAAGTTGTAAGATTCCCAATAGATAAAAATTTCCATTAGCTGTTAATTGAATAAAAGCCCATGAACATCAAGTCAATATTTTTGTTTTTAAATTCACTGCTTCATCACCAGCACCAATGTCCATGGGATATACAGTTTGGGTTCAATAAAATTTATGGAATGAATTAAAGAATATTAAACTGTTAAATAATGAAGATCTATGCAAACAGTTTCATAGGAGCTGAATAAAGAAGAGAAAAGGCTAAGAAGAGAAGGAAAGACTAAGGAAGAAATAACAAAGGGGTGGGTGAGAAAGAAATGTAAGCAACCATAGAAAACAGATAATTGAATCCTTCATTCCCCCTAAACACATGCTGTCCAACATTAGCTTGACAAGCTTTAGCCTCCTCCTCAACTACATAACAAACAACTGAAAAAGTGACACCAACAGATAAAAGGAAGAAAGTACACACATTAAATTAAAAACCCAATGAGAAATATTCTTAAGCCAAGACTATCAGGTTGGCATAGTACTCATGATTCCTTAGAAAGAAATCACAAGATACTTAAGAAAATGAAATAACTATTAGGGGTTATTGGGGTAATGTTTACTTCAGTTTTACAGTGAGGCCCCTGAGCACCTCCTCCAATCTCCAAACTTTTCTGCTTTCCAGATTAAGTTTGTTTTATTTCAGTTTTACTTAGAATTTGAGAGCTACGAATGAAGGAAGAATGGATAGGTGAGTGCCAGCCTTCAGCCTATTTGCCCATAGATACAGTCCTCACCGTTCTTCTTTCTTCTCTGTGTCTCAGAGGCTGGCCCCTAAAGGCTGCATTTCCCAGGCTCATCTATCAGCTGGCTTAGAGCCAGTCTAGCTGACAGGAAGGAGACACTACTAGGAAATGGGGAGAGTGGAGGAAAGCCAGCCTATTTCTCTTAATTCATCCTTCCAGAAGCATTTGTATCACTTCTATCTCTGTTAACTCTCACTCCCACTAGATAGGCCATCACTACGTAGGCTTAAGCTCCAGTAAACCAATTCCTCTCTTTAGGGTGGGTAGTAGCTTCCTATAACTGCTAATCTCTGGGTTGTTCCAAGAGTACCTGCTCTTGAGTTTTGTGTTCCAAATAGAAAATACTCTTAGTTTTGCCACTGTTAAATGCTCTTTAGTGTGGCTTCTGCTCAGAACTCTGACCTTAGACCTCATGTCTCTCCTGACCTGTTATCCGCCTGTCCTATCTTATCTGTCCACATATTGGCATCAACTCCCACTCTGAATTCCTCAGACCAAGCTCTGGAACCTACACTACTTTGACCACAGGCGTATGATTCTCTTCTCAATGCTTTCTGATCCCATGCTTAGCCCTATTCTACTTTTCTCATCATGATTTCTGGTCCTGTGTTCCTGCAGCTGCTCATAATTAAAGAGCTGATACTCTAACTGTTGATATTTACTGAACAACCACTCTGCAATGATCTCTAAGCTCTCATTTAATATTTACCTTGAACAACAACAACAAAGAGTGACCTTGAAATATTTCTAGACCTATGCAACATTAACATTCATATATCTATTTGCAAATGATATATTTGATAAGGGGTTCATATCCCAAATGTATACAGAACTTATACAACTCAACCAATTCAACATCAAAACAACAACAACAAATAATCCAATTAAAAAATGGACAAAGGACCTGAATAAATATTTTTCTAAAGAAGACATACAGGCTAATAGACATGAAAAGATGCTCAACATCACTAATCATCAGGGAAATGCAAATCAAAACCACAACGAGATATCACCTCAGACCCTCTTCTCTAACAGAATCTCTAAACTCAAGAATCTTGTAGAAACAAGGCAATGATCCTCACTGTTTCTGTATTTCCATCTAACAGACCACAGAGAAGATATTTAAAGTGACTGTTTGGGAAAACAGTCCTGAATGTCCTCTGGTTTCATAAAGATAGTTACAATGAGGATTTATGAACAATATAAGGTGCCTTTATTTTGGCTGGAATAAATGGCACCAAATTCTTATACTTGACAAGGTAGAAGTGAGTATATATCAACAACAACAACAACAACAAAAAAGGACCAAATTTTTAAAATCTTGTAGGAGCTATATAATTTCCAGGGATTAATATTTTAAATGTAGAATATTTCTTCTGCAATTCCTTGACCACTGGTCTTTTTTACTAAATATAAGTATCTTTCCAAATCTCAAAATGTAGTTGAAGTTTGCATGTAAAATTCTNACAATTATTACTATAATATTTCTATAATAATTATTATAACTATTATTATTATTACTATTTATATGATCCTTACTGGCTGCAGTACTGTACTAAGCACTTTATGTACATTAACGCTTTAAATTATCAGAAGAACACGATGCATTATGAATGTTCTCTATTTTTAGTTAAGAAAACTGAGTTGCAGAAAGGTTAAGAAACTTGACCAAGCCCAGCTAGTAAGTGGGAGAGCAGAAATTTAAATCTGTCCCATCTTTCATACCTGTGGTGTATGATCAGTTGATGCCTACAACTGAATGAATTGCATGTGTGTATGTTTTTGCCCTCTTGATGAATACTGAAATAGAGTTCGAATGCCTTTCAACTGTCTCATGAAAAAATACTGACATGAAATGTGGCTTTTGCACTCTGTTTGGGGCACATTCTTTTATTGTTCTGAACAGTGTTTGAATAAGAACTTGCTAATAATTTGAGCATTTGTAACTTCAAAACTCTGTGTGCACTACTACACAAATAGATCACTATTAACCTTGACATTCAATTTTAAAATTTTTCAACTTCTTGGTTGCATGAATAATTTTCTCTCTTAGAGTTATGACAGTATTCATAAGCTCTTGTCTTTTCATTTTTGTACTTCAGCACTTTTAGAAACGTGATAAGATAGCTATAGTAGGATTAATAGATTAGTACACAGCATTTCTCTCCTGTCTTCTTTTCTTGAAGACATCACATTCTCTTACAGGTTCTCCTTTATCCCTCTCCACATGCTTCTATTTTCTTTCAGTGAAACATATTTTTACTTCCTCTCATCTTTGTATTTCCTTTCCTCTATAATCACGTGAGTTACTTGAACACTGCTTAAGCCTAGAGATCCTGGATAACTTCTAATCACAGAAATTCTAGTTATTTGATACTTCCCTTTGTTTGGAATAGAGAACATACCAGAGTTTATTTTGTAAGATTGTCTTGGCAGTCTTGGCAGAAAATATATCATACCATTATGGCTTTGCCATGCATCCAATAAAGAAAGGTTATTTTACTTTGAATGTATGTTCACATGCAATAACAAAGGCACTAAGTCTAACCATATTGCAGAAAGTATAGTTGACTACTGCTTTTAGCATCTGTAATATTTGTCTCTTCCTAGTTGGCTGATCTTCATAGTTGTGATTGCTATAATACATTTCACAGAGTAATAAATTAATCTTGCCCTAGGGTCAGGATTCTAACCTCTTCACTGCAACAAGTCTAGATGTAACACATGTTTACCCTTGTATAACCAATGATCGCAGTCTAGATGTTAAATACTTGCTTGTTCTTCTATGCATTAACTGTTCCCTTTTTCTAAACCTTCAGTCTCTATCAAATCCTGCCCTTAAAATTCATGTCTTGTGTTATTACTATCCATTACCCAGGATGACAGTATTGAAATGAGTGAGAAAAAGGTTCTAGCCATGTTAGTGTCCTAAATTTTATTTCTTATCCTTCAAAGAAGTTCTTCATTAAAAGTTAAAATACATTTAAAAATTCACTGATGCTATTCATTAATATGTTGTTACAGATTCTAACAACTGTCTCCTTTATAGGCAACATAATTACAGCTAAATTACAAATGCAGACTTTATGACTCCAATTAAACTCTGGGCCACAATTCATTAAAACCAGATTACACACATTACATTAGATAGAGAGAAAAATAAATATGCCACATGATTTGAATGATCAAAATAAATGAGGAGCAACAATTTCGAATAATTTATGTTTGTCTAAAATTGTTATCATCATAACCTAGAGTATTTTCTTGAAAATCATCAAAAAAATTTTGTTTACTTTTCATACACATATACATCATACTTTCTCTTATTTCATGGCCTCATTCTATTCCAAGAACTTCTTTGAACATATTTTCCAAAAGCGAGAGACTAAAAGTGGTTCTATTTTTTACCTACAAAAGTGTGATGATTTTATTTTGTAAGAATCAAATCAAATGATTAAAAATTAATTCTAAGCAAACTGAAATTTCAACATCATTGTAAAACTCTTTAAGAGAGCAGAGCTTAAGAATATATTACCAAGGATTGTTACACCCATTTCCACACTTGAGAGACTAATTTATCACTGAAGTGTTTTCTCCAAAATTGTTGAATGCTTAACGATTGGGTTACTATGAAAAGTAGTTTATTGAATATTATGTCTATAATATTTAATTCTATCCAATCCTCACTCCCATCTGTCAGATCTCACTTCTCCAGTGAAGGATGAAGGGACAAGAATTATGACAGTTTGAATTTAGCATCTCGACATGGGCAGGCACACAATGAAACAAAAAGAAGCTTAAACAGAGCAAAACTATGTTTAAGCAGAAGACTGCAAAACAGCAAAAGACACGGGAAAAGAAACAAAAAGAGTATTTCAAATAGAATATTAAAAACCAAATCAAACAAAGTAATTTGGAGCTATTATGTTAAAACATGAGATTAACATTTAGCAGGGGTATTCTAAGAATTTGAGGAGAGTTTGATGCTTTTGGGAGAAATTAACATTGCTGACAGTAACATTTAAAAGGGGGACAAAAGGGCATTGCCATCAAGAAGGCTACACGACACACACGGGCAACAGCGATAACCCTTTGCCTTGGCTCCACACAGAAAAGGAGAAAAGCCAAGGCAAGAAAGAGCTTGCAGAGAAGATGTTGAATGACTGAGAATAGTAAAAAAATAAAATCAATTTAAAAATTTTAAAAAGTTATACCTCTGAGAAGATTCTTAAACTATGTCCAGATTTGTAACACATATGTGTATCCTACTGTGGCGGTCAATTTAGAATCAACCTGAAATGCTGGGCATTGGACTACCTAATTTTCCTCATCTAGTGCATATGAGGTTTCACAAAGCCCCCAATGGCTTGGGACACGTTCCACCTGTGAAATGTTTGTGGCGCCACACTTGACTAATGGCAGGCATCTTATCAAGGAAAGAAAGGCAAAGCCACATACTCTCTTTAATGATTTCTGCTGCTTAGTGTGTATCAGGACAGGCTGGGAATTAAACATTAAAAAGGGGCCCCTGGAGGTGTTAACAATTTAACAAAAGCAAATGGATGCATTTCATGGACAGCTAAGGCTTTGTGGACTAAATCATTCTCTCTCATACAAAATCCTGGAAAAAACAAAAGCATATAAAATACAGATTGAAGAAGAGAATTTTTAGAGGGGAAGGTAGTAACTTTGTGACAGGAGTTGCATGAAGGGACTTTGTATGTGATCCTGGGTTCATATTCTCATTCCTTCTGTTTTTACTGCTGAGCACCCAGTTCCCCTAATCTGTTTATGGAAGGAAAGTAAGTCAGCCTGTGCCTTACCGCCTCCACTTCGGCAGGGTCGTACCAGACATTGATGTAAGGGTGTTGTAAGGCGTCATCCACAGATATCCTTTTTGCTGGGTCAATCACTAGCATCTTTGACAATAAGTCCCTGGCTTGGCTGGCTGAAACGATGAGTGATAGAAACAATTAGTAACATTTCAATTTGGGCAGGAAAATTTATTGGAGGGAGAGGAAATTAAGAAAACAAAGATAAGCTAGCATCTTCCTTCCGAACATCAGGCAACTTCACCAAGTGACTAGGGAAATGCAAAATGAAACAATGAAATATTTTTTATTCATCAGATTTGAGAAAATTAAAGATGGTATTGTACCTACTAACACCGGGTAATTTCATTCATGCTGGTGGGAATGTAAATCAATACATCTTTATAGTGCAAATTTGAACTATCCATTAAAATTTTAAATGTGAATACCTTATGATCTAGCAGTTCTACTTTTAGGTATACAGCCGAGAGAAAAAATTGTACATGTTCATGGGGAAAAAAAGCTGAAAGATTTATTTGATATGAAGAGAAACCAGAGTATTATAGCCTAGGGTAACAATCCACTGTAGCCTTGGGTTATGGAAGAAAAAATTTTTAAACAATCTAAATTTCCATCTATAAGAGTATAAAACTGAGCTATGGTACAACGATACCATGGAATTGTAGCTGGCTACAATTTCAGCTTCAGAAATTTCAGTTTCAGAGAATGGGGTAGATCTATGTGTACCCACATGCATGTGTTGTTAAGTAACAAAATGAAGGTAAAGAATGATCCATAAATCATGATGCCATTTGTATAAATCTGCCCCTTCACAATAAAACAACAAATATTTCCATCTCTCCCTATTAATGTATGTAAATGTATAGAAAAGGTCTGCAAGAATAATCAACAAACTGAAAATAATATTTATCTCTGAAGAGGGAGGAATATATACATATATTGCTCACATGATTCAAAATAAGTGTCAAGAACGAAGTTTTTTAAAAAGAATCAGATAAAGTGGATGTAGATGCTCATTTTAAAAGTTTTTCTGAGATGGAAAAAAAGCATAAAACAGTATCTGGAGGGAGGCAAGGAGGTCAGGGGTAAGTTTTTTGAGGATGGGAGAAGTGATTGATGAGGGTTCTTGTTGGCAGAAGCTCCAAGAATTAGAGGAGGGGACAGACTTTGTTTTTAATTAAAAAATTTTTTAATGCTTGTTTATTTTTGAAAGAGAGAGTGACAGACAGAGTATGAGTGGGGGAGGGACAGAGAGAGAGGGAGACACAGAATATGAAGCAGGCTCCAGGCTCTGAGCTATCAGCACACAACCCGATATGGGGCGCAAACTCAAGAACCAGGAGATCAGGACCTGAATTGAAGTTGGTCACTTAATCGACTGAGTCACCCAGGTGCCCTGAGGAAGGGACAGATTTGAGAGAAAGAATCCAGTAGTCTCAGTAGCCAAATTGATGTAGGCGATCTAGTTCAGTTTATAAAATACTAAATGTTGGGGCACCTGGGTGGCTCAGTCAGTTAAGCATCAGACTCTTGATTTCAGCTGAGGTCATGATCTCATGGTTCATGAGGTTGAGCCACACATTGGGCTCTGCTCCAACAGAACAGAGCCTGCTTAGGATTTTCTCTCTCTCCCTCTCTCTCTGCCTCTTGTCTGCTCCCATGTGCAGACCTCTCTCATTCCTGCTCTCTTGCTCTCTCAATAAATAAATAAACAAACATTCTTCAAGAAAAAAAAAAACAACAACTGGGGTGCCTGGGTGGCTCAGTCAGTTAAGCTTCTGACTTCGGCTCAGGTCATGATCTCATGATTCATGGGTTTGAGCCTCACATCAGGGTCTGTGATGACAGCTCAGAGCCTGGAACGTGCTTCGGATTCTGTATCTCCCTCTCTCTCTGACCCTCCCCTGCTCATGATCTCTCTCTCTCTCTCTCTCTCAGAAATAAATAAAACATTAAAAATATTTTTTTAAAAAGAAAAAAACTAAATATCTATTCTATTGTAGGTACAGTGGGGGGTGCCAGAGATGCAAAAATAAATAAGTAAATAAAGTGATAATCAGTAAATTATTTAATACCAATGCCAAAAGACAGTTTTCAATCTCTAAAAACATATACAATTTTACAGAAAATACAGTTTCAAGCTGATTTGAAATTTTTACAATGAAAATATTCTTTTTGTTCCATGGCTCCCCTAATTGCCCAACAGGGTTACATTTATTTATTTTATTGATTCTAAGGTCCCTTTGATTTGTAACTGATTTTATATTCAGATGCACACATCCACTTTCCACAGATTCTCCCATCAAACTTGCCCATGTTTCTGCTTTTGGAAAGGGTGAAGGCTGGAATGGACTTCTCATAATAGGGGCATGGACTACAGTAATACCAATGTGTCACACTAAGAAACACTGATCTATACTATTTGTAGGGGACAAAATGAGGAGGAAGCAAAGGTTTCAATTCCTCATTTTTCATTCTTTATTTGCAAGTAAATGTCTCATGCTTTTTTTAACAACAGTAGAATATATAAATTCTTCCCCCATATTATTTTTATAATTCTTTATAATTTACCATTTTATATGAAAATTATCAATAAATAATTATAAATATATAAACTAGTATATCTTTGGAAAAAATAATATAATCATAGAGATTGAATTAAAAAATCAAACATAAACACAAAGAAGTTGGAATTATATTACAAAGCATGGCATTTTATTTAGTAGTTTTTCTACAAGTGCTGTCATTATTTCAAATAATTTGATCAGGGTTTTTATGATCTCCACATTGTTACACTACAAGTGTCTTCATATAAAAGGATTACTTTTGTCTGACACGTCAGTTAGCACTATAAAGACATAAATTCTTCAAATCTCTATTTGGAGTATTAGCTCTTCTTCAGTCTGTATATAGGCAGTGCTGATCTTAAAAGCAGTAGATTTAACAAGAATTTAGTTCTTTGCCATTCAGAGACTGTAGAGTCAACTGAAGGAAGAAACCCAACTGTGCAATAAAACTGTCACAAACACAGGAGCAATGCTGCACACTTAAAACCCAGGAGATGAAAGTCTAGGGATACTGAGAGTCTGAAAATAGTAGCATTAGATTTTAGTTTCTCTGTCCCTTTCAGGTCTGTATTAGCTCTAAACTATGTCTTTAAGTTAAGTCTATAGTTAATTACCCACTGAACACTTGGGGTAAAATTTCAAAAGCATGCATCCTTTTTCTTTTTTGATAAATGCAGTTACATTTTAAATAATAATTATATCATTTTTTACGTCTGAAAATTAACTATTTACTGTGAGCCAGGCATTATGCTAAGGGCTTGACAAAATATTTAGTCGGTTAATCCTCTCAGTGATCCTAAGATAGACACTTTCTACATTCATTTTTTATAAGAGGTATAGATAGATTAGGTAACTTGTCCAGGTTCACAGAGATATTCAGAGACATTTGAGCTCTGACAGGAAAAAAATAAAATTTGTTTCAAAAATTATGTTCTCTAAAATGTTCTAAATTAAAACAAGAAGTAGAATATTACTTATAAGCTATTTTACACATTAGCAAATTTATCCTTTATCTCTAATCCTATGACTAAGGCATCATTATCCAATTTTGTGGGTGAAGAAACTAAGATTTGTTATTGAAGTTCATAATTGCAGACATGACAGTAGAAAGAAGTACTTATTAATGAAAGTATTTCTATTGAATATAAAATGTGTAGGTAAAATCTCATTTGTCACTCTAAACTGAAAAAAATGGTGGTCAAATATTCCATAAAATAGAAATAAAAATAAACACAAAACACCCGCATTTCCAAGATTTTATAACTAAAAACTGGTGTTGAAAATATTCTCTAGGTAATAAAAAGAATTAGAACAATGATTTCAATGTATATCACACTGGTCTTTTACAGTTATAGTGAAAAAGAATTTTAAGATTCTAAATAAGCCTCATGACATAATTAACCCATACCACTGTCACAACCTTTATGACTGTCTTTTCCTCTGAATATCCACACAATTCTAAAATTCTTGGCCACACACCCTTAGTAATAAAAGAAAATTTTTTTTAAGATTTTTAAAAAAATCTTAAAGGGGTGCCTGGGTGGCTCAGTCGGTTAAGCGCCGGACTTCTACTCAGGTCACGATCTCACGGTTTGTGGGTTCGAGTCCCATGTCGGGCTCTGTGCTGACAGCTCAGAGCCTGGAGCCTGTTTCGGATTCTGTGCCTCCCTCTTTCTGTGACTCTCCCCTGCTCACTCTCTCTCTCTCTCTCTCTCTCTCTCAGAAATAAATAAAAAAACATTAAAATGTTTTAAAAAAAATCTTAAAAAGATCTTTTAAAAATACTCCTTAACTTTATGGGGTACCTGGGTGGCTCAGTTGGTTAAGCAACAGAGTCTTGATTTCTGCTTAGGTCCTGATCTCACCATTCATGAGTCAAGTCCTATGTCAGTCTCTGTGTTGACAGTGCAGAACCTGCTTGATACTCTCTCTCTCTCTTTCCCTCTCCCCCCAACCCCCGTCCTCCACCCACTCATTCTCTCTCACACATATGCATGCTCGCTCGCTCTCTCTCTCTCTGAAAATAAATAACAAGCTTAAATAAATAAATAAATACTCCTTAATTTGGGGTAGTTAAAGAGAGGTGTCTCTATTGTTTGCTTGTTTAGACCATCACCCACACGGTGGTTCTGAAGTTGTCCCTGATGGACATACCTTTGAGTTTATTGTGCTCGGAGTCCGCTGGGAATAGGGAATCTGGAAAGAGCTTGGGAAAGGTGAGTCCTGCATACTTCGGCCGATTCTCCACATAGTTTCTTACTGTGGGTTGCAATTTCTTCATGAATTCTGGACATGGTGTTCCTAGTTGCTCAATTACCTTGTTCCATTGGTCAATATCTGAGAATTGAATAGTTAAGGACAAAAAGAAGCAGACCTACTACTAGGTCTTGCCTTTCACTAGTTGGGAGACTAACTACTGCTTCTCAAAATCCTGAGCAATCGTCAATGTAACTGGAGCTTTAATAACCAAAAAAGGACAAAAATCTCAAATCAGAATTGTCAGACAATGAACTCTCTTGGAATCTTAAATTCACTTGTGGCATATATGCACGTTTAAGGAACTAGCATTCCTTAACAAATAGCATATCATGAAATAGTCCTTGAGTTGTAAAGATGAAAAGGTACTTAAATAACAGACGAATTTCTCATATTGAGATAAACTTCTATATAACCATGTGATTTAAATGAGAAAAAATTGTGACAAAAATAATATTTTTAACATGAAATTACCTCAATAATTTATTTTCTAAAAATGAGAAATACATAAATACTTTATAAGATGCATTTACATTGTTTTAAATTCCTTTTAGGACATTTTTCTTCTTTTCTCTAGAAAATAGGAAATTTCATCATCTGTTAATGTTACTAATGCATTTAATATGGGATCAGTATAATTTTTTATCATAGAAGAATTCGTTATTCTTCACCAGAATTAAAAAAATATTACTTATAAGGTAGTCACAGTTTCATACCTATTTTTGTTACTTCTGATAGTTGTGCCCTGTATTCCTGAATATTGCTTTCAATGAGGTATGAGGATAAATACAGGATGTTCAACTTAACAAATTTCCATCCAAGTATAAGCATTTCAGAAGTACATTAAGCATGGGCAATTTTATAGGAAATATTACCTCTCTATGAAAATTAATACTTCCAAAATTAAGGATCTTTGACAGACATACTCACTGATTGAGATTTGCTTTTTCATCTATCATTAATATTTGATGCATCAGAGCCCTAAGAATGATAAATACCACCCATGAAAACTCTGAAGAACCAACTGGAAGAAGCCGATTTCAAACAGGTATTCTTGCCATGTATCAATGAATGATAAAGGCCTTAGAAATTATTCTCAAATACAGTAACACAAGAAGTGCTCTCTCCAATATTGTTTATTTTTCTATAACCCTGTCTTTTAGTGTTAATTAATTCTTTTCTGCTAATGCAATTTGTGACAATTCAGAGATCTAACTATAGTATTACCCTATTGAGATTTATAAAAACTTAACTCCCAGCTATTCAGTAGACTTAGACTAAAAAAGATCAGCAGTCCTGACAGAAAACAAAATTAACTATATTCAACAAAAACAAATATATATTGCAAAGTAGATAAAATATTAAACAAAGATAACATCAAGCTAATTTGCTAATTGCCTTCTATCGCTCATATAATCTTAATGAATAAAATTTAAACTATTACATACATTCTCAATTATTGAACTAAAAATCATGACTGTGTAATATTAAAAAAATGAAATATGGTTGGGAAAAACTGAAGAATATTCCTTTACAAAACAGTAGGAACAATTAAACAAGAACATGTTTCAATAAAAGTTCATCTAAGTTACTATGTGCATGAGAATATAGTAGTAAGTCAGACTCATTAGAAATAAAGAAACTAAAAGATTACAAGTTAGAGTGAAAAGTTACTCTTAGACAAAAAGTTATGTTAGTACTATGGACATAGATAAGCTATAACTACTTAGACATATTTAAATAGAAAACACCAATAATTAAAGTTAAATAAATCTGCATGCTTACACTGTAAATTATGAAAAGAAGTCTACTCTTTAATACAGTTAGGTGATCATGGCTCTACCAAGCCATCATTAAATCATTGGCCACACTTCCTTATAGTTCTGAAGACTTGATGTCAAATAAATAAAAGGGCAAAGAAGCTGTCAGATTTTCCAAAAATGAATCATTTAACAAAGGTGGCAAAATATCAACACATTATTATATTGTAGTTACATTTAGCTAGAGTAAAAAATAATTTCTTGTAAAGTGGCATTCCCAAGACAATTCCATGGTATTTTTACAATAAAGTTTAAGGATAGTCAAATAGTCTAGAAGCTATTAAATAAAAACTGTCAAACTGTTACTTTTTGCAAATCATAATTAAAGTCTACAGAAGCATTCAGTATGCTTCCTACCTTAGGTTACTTTTTAGATGAAACACTACTATGGTCCTGGATGTAATGGTTTACAAAAAGAAGGGAAACAAGAATCTTTATTATTGACAATGTAGTGGCTAACCTTCTAACTTCAAGTGTGTGATATAGTCCTCTTTAAAAGTGCCTTTATTTTAACCAATCCATTTCAAGTTCTTTCTTCTTATAAACACTATTATATTTAAGTAGTAAATGCTTGCTTTCCCGATGTTCACAGGATCACAAGATGAACAACTCTGTCCAACTACTCTTACGTAACCACCTGATTTTTCTTTATAATCATAATTAGCCAATATAAGCCCAGATTGGAAGTCATATCTCCTGGCCCCAAGTCCAGTGCTTGTTCCAAGAATTCCAGTCAGTAAAAGAGCATGTTTGGAATTGATGTGGTAGCAATTACTTTAATTTGACAATAAAATTGATAGTATGCTTGTCACAGGCTCTAAAAAATATCTCTGAAAAGGAACCCCTAGTCTATCAGGTCAACATATTCACACATAAAATAATTAATTTTATTAATATTTTAAATAGAAAATAAGATGATATATTTTAAAATAATTTTTAAATTATCAGATTTCCACAATGACCATATTTCTAAAAATACATCAAATATTAACTAAATTTGTATGATTATGTGTTAAAATATCATAAATATTTTTCTAAAGAATGGCCAAAACTATTTTTATGAAAGGATTTATTTATTTTACAACACTCATAAGTCATCACTTTTATACTATCTGAGTAAGGATCTGAATATTTATAGATTCCAACCTGTGCAGTTATAAAAAAAGTAATAAATATAGATTTTATATTTTTAATCTACTATTTTAGAAATTATCACACTTAACATTATTACCAAAGGCATTTAATACAAATGAAAAAATGTCATCTAATAGAAACCAGTTGACAATTTCCTTATCTAATTGTAAATTCACTATGTAAAAAATAGTCATGTTACCAAAAGTTTGATTTTACAGTGTATGATAACAAGGTAATATGCAAATAGTGACTATGACTAATGTCTTCAAATAATAATACTATAAGGGATGAATAAAACAAAGTATGGATTATAAATATAAGTATCTGAAATCCTAAAATTGAAAATTATTCCAGTACATTTTATCAACTAGCTAATAACTTACATTTCATGTCTCTTTTTACATTAACTTCCTTGGTTTGGGAACCTTCTAAAACATATCACAAACTGCCTTGAACTTAATGTGCAAAAAATGCCTTATTCTTCTCTGGGTATTTTGAATTATAATTATGAACATAATTATTCTATGCACATTTAAGCTTTCAGAAGCTACTCAGTGGAATCATGAAGAGTTGTTTAATGACTTTGTTTCTACTATGCCCTTTAAACAGCTGTATCTTCTTTTTATGCTTTTTCCTATCTTTGGTTATTTTCTGGTATTATGAATATGGTTTCCATAGTTGACACCTCCATGAATTCAGACTTGCTTTCTACTCTGCCTCACAGTCAATATTTTATGCAAAATTTTTTTTTCTAGTATCTATTTGAAACTTAAAGGATATCAGTGTTTGTCTATAAATTCCTAACTATATTTTTAAAAATAATTTTACCCAAGAGAACAGTCTGTTTAGAAAAGTTCCAGGAGAGGCTATTCTGTCTTGCAAGCCAATCAGCTTGCAAGCCTTGGCTCTGTGTTTACAATAATTGTGTGGCTTTATATTACTCCTGTAGGAATGAATACTGCAATCAATCAGTAATGCCTGCAATGAATGTGCAATAAGGAAGTGGAGGCATACATGCCATTTGTTGGTGTCATGATATAAAAGTATGGCTCCCAAATTTGAATATTCATAATATAGGGAACTTACAAAAACATAGATCCCTTCCCTCTCCATGTTCATCTATAAGATTCTGAGTCCATAGGTATAGCATGCTATTAAAAAATATCAATTGTAACTGCAATCCAGATGGCCCCTGGACTATATTTTAAGAAATACTAATACAGAATATACTAAAAGTCTCTTGTAAATTACTAAGTCCAGATTTGAAGATATAGTATTAACATATTTCACTTTAATGCACAAAGTAGAATAAAATCAATTTCACCAAAAGAGGAATCCAGACCTATTTGCTGTGGAAAACTTATGGGTTAATCACCTAGAAATGCTTCAGTGAAAGAAAAATCCTGATATTTATCCCTCTTCCTCATGTCACTGTCTTGAAAAGATGATGGGAAATTACAGCAAGTAGCACACACAGTCTCCCAGCAGAGAGAGAGGGGTTCTGCCCATCATCATCATCTAAGAAAGGTTGAAAATTATATGTTGCTATCACCCATGTGGTGCTACTCATAAAAAGTACAAAAGCTATTCAATATAAGATTCAAAATATTGACAGTTTAATTCAATAATTACTTTATTTCTCTATGATAAAATTTGCTCTCAAAAGAACTCTTACTTCTGAGGAGAATTTTAAAGATGAGATAGAAGTATACATACACATATGATGTAGTTCTGAATCCACATTTTCATGGTTATGTCATGAGCTGTTTTATTACTTTAAAATTCGTTTTTATTCTTTTTTTTATTTGAAAATGTTCTTTTTCTCTCAAAAGTCCCCCTGAAACTCTGGTGACATGAAATATGAATAAGTGACTTAATGCACAATAGTAACTAACATTTGTTTTCATTATAAATGGGCACAGGAAGAAGAAATATTATGAGCCAAAACACATTAAAAACCTCAAAGCTAACCATTTGAGTAAAGGCTATTTGTTCCCTGGCAGCAGGCCACAAATGGAATACCATGGGAAATGGAACATCCAAAGGCCGATATCCAAAGCATGATGTATATGGATTTCAGTATAATTCATCTTATAAGTGTATTTATTACTGTAATCTGTATTTCCTTACAAAGCGAAAAATGGAGAGACATTTTACACACAAGAAAATCCAAAATATATTAATATATTGTCACAACAATAGAATACTTATTAAGCTCTTGAAAGTTTATATTTGGGGTCCCTCATGTGCACAAACCCCTTATAAGACATGGTACCTAATTTGATATTCATAATATAAATAAATTATTGTTGATTTCAAAACATCTTCCTCAAGCTATGATATTCTGGCCTCATAAAGACTGGATCTGACACTACCTACAGTTTAAAACTGGGAAGAGGTCTTGGAGATAATTTAATTTGACTTCTGTATTTCATAGCTCAAAAAAAAAAAAGAACTTTTTGAGACATACAGAGCATGAGTAGGGGAGAGGCAGAGAGTGAGGGAGACACAGGATCTAAAGCAGGCTCCAGGCCCTGAGCTGTCAGCACAGAGCCTGACACAGGGCTTGAACTCATGAACTGTGAGGTCATGATCTGAGTGAGCCGAATCCGGATGCTTAACTGACTGAGTCACCCAGGTGTCCCGGGAAATATAATACTTTAAACAAAGAAGGTAATAAAAATAACTCCTAACACTAATGGAAATATAAAATTCTATTTAAGGAGAGTTTGGGGAAACTATAGTCTGTTATTTGAGATCCTTTGATTAAATCCATTTCTGAGTATAACACTACATATACAAAAGGGAGATTAAGAAGGGACAATCGGGTTTATATGAGATCAAGGAAATAATGCATTTGAGGCACATTTGACAAAATATTTTATGTTTAAACTTAAAAAACAAAAGGAGACAACTTCTGCCCCGTCATAGTACTTTGACTCTCTTATTCCTTAGTATCCCTTCAATATACTGCCTTTTATCATAAATCTCATGATGACAAGGATTTCAGTCAGTTTGTTTACTGATATATCCCTGGAAACAAAAAGTGCCCAGCACATATTCAACAACATATGTTGAATAAATGAATGTCTACTGTAAGTTCAACCAGAGTTTTATAATGGAGATAATATAAGGAATAGGAGACTGAAAATATTCAAAAAATGAAAACTGAGAAATTCCAGGAAGTGAAGATAGGTTGGAATTTAGGAAGCAATTAATCCCAAGGGAGAGAAAAGCAAAGCAAGAAAGGCAAGGCAAAGGCAAGGCAAGGCAAAGGCGAAGGCCAGGCAAAGGCCAGGCAAGGCAAAGGCAAAGGCAAGGGAAAGGCAAGGAAAAGGCAAGGGCAAGGCAAGGCAAGGCAAGGCAAAGGAAAGGAAAAGAAGAAAGGAAAGGAAAGGAAAGGAAAGGAAAGGAAAGGAAAGGAAAGGAAAGGAAAGGAAAGGAAAGGAAAGGAGAGGAAAGGAAAGGAATTCACACCTAGTTACATGACAGAGAAACAGCAAATAACCAAAGATAAAGGAAAAAATCCTAAATGAAGGAGGGAGAAAGGCATATGTCTAAATATGAGTATTAGATTGACAGTTAATTATTCACCAGCAATATTGGAAACAAAAAGCTGGGAGAATAGTAGCTTTAAAATACCCTAAGAAAACAACTTAGTAATCTAAAATTCTATATCCAACAAAACTATCTTTGAAATAAGGGAACCTCAATTTAAAAAAAGAAGTCTCATTATCAGAGACTTTTACTAAGGAACTTTCAAAGGGTATTCTTTAGGAGTGAGAAATGATCTCAAAATATATCACATCAATAAGAGAAAGGATAAAAACCATATGATCATATCAATAGGCACAGAAAAGCATTGGACAAAGTATAATATCCATGCATGACAAAAACCCTAAGCAAAATAGGTTTAGAGGGAACATACCTTAACATAATAAAGGCCATATATGAAAGACTCACAGCTAATATATCATCAATGGGGAAAAACTGAGAGCTGTTCCCCTAAGGTCAGGAATAAGACAAGAATGTCCACTCTCATCACCTTTATTCAACATAGTACTAGAAGTCCTAGCCACAGCAATCAGACAACAAAAAGAAATAAAAGGCATCCAGATTAGTAAAGAAATACAACTTTCACTATTTGCAGAAGACAGGACACTATAAATAGAAAAGCTGAAAGACTCCACCAACAAAGCTACTAGAACTGACAAATGAATTCAGTCGTAAAGTCACAGGATACAAAATCAATGTACAGAAATCTGTTGTATTTCTATACACTAACAATGAGCAGCAGAAAGAGAAATTAAGAAAACAATCCCATTTACAATTGCACCAAAAATAATAAACCACCGAGGAACAAACCTAACTAAAGAGGTGAAATATTTATACTCTGAAAACTATAAAATGCTAACGAAAGAAAATGAAGACAATTCAAAGAAATAAAAAGACATTTCATGTTCATGGATTGGAAGAACAAATATTGTTATAATGTATATACTGCCTAAAGCAATCTACAGATTTAATGTAATTCCTATCAAATTACCAACAGCATTTTTCACATAACTGGAACAAATAATTTAAAATCTGTATGGAACCACAAAATATCCCAAATAGCGAAAGCAATCTTGAAAAAAAAAAAAAATGAAACTGAGAGTATCACAATTCCAGACTTCAAGTTATACTACAAAGCTGTAGTAATCAGAGCAGTATGGTACCAGCACAAAAATATACACATAGATCAATGGACATAATAAAAAAAAGAAAAGAAAAACAGAAATAGGGCACCTGGGTGGCTCAGTTGATTGAGCATCTGACTTTTGATTTTAGCTCAGGTCATGATCACACAGTGTGTGAATTTGAGCCCTGCATTGGGCTCTGCGTTGACAGCAGAGTTGGCTTGGGATTCTCTCTCCCTTTTTTCTCTCTCTCTCTCTCTAACCCTTCCCTACTCTACTGCTCTCCTGCTCTTGCTCTCTTTCTCTCTCTCTCTCTCTCTCAAAAATAAATAAATAAACATAAAAAATAAAATCCAGATATTTGCAAATGACACATCTGATGAAAGGTTTGTATCCAAAATACATAGTATGTACCCAAAATACATAAATACATAAAGAACTGATATAACTCAACACTCAAAAACAAATAATCCAACTTAAAACTGAGCAATGTAATATTATTCAGCTATTAAAAAGGATGAAATCTTGCCATTTGCAATGATATGGTTAGAACTATAGAGTATAATGCTAAGCAAAATAAGTCAGAAAAAGTCAAATATGATTTAATTCATATATGGAATTTAAGAAGACAAATGAGCAAGCCATATGTTGCTTAGGGGTGACTTTGCCTGTGGTAAAAAATATAAGGAGAGTCAAGAAGATTGTTAAATCATGTATTTAGGACTGTGATGACCTCTGGGGAGAATGGAGGACATGTCAGGGGAGAAGCACACAAAGAGATTCAAAGTTCTATTTTTCAATCTGAATGGTAGTATATATGTGTTCATTTTATTAATCTTATTCAAAAGCTATGTATTTAATATTAATTCACTCATATAAAATATCTTGTAATTTTTAAAGTAAATATTTCTGTTGTGATGAAATTCTTAAAATTTCCCATAAGTATCTCATTAGCTGAATTCTGATTCTTCTATAGAGTTAAAAACATTTAATTCAAATAACATTCAATTAATATATACTTTACAATGCATTTACTAATAAAGTGGCATACACATATATAAAATTTTAAGAACTGCTTTTTTAAAAAAATATTTTTATTTATTTCTAGGAGAGAGAGAGAGAGACAGCGTGAGCAGGGGAGGGTCAGAGAGAGGGGGAGTCACAGACTCTGAAATAGGCTCCAGGCTCCGAGCTGGCAGTCAACACAGAGCCCGATGCGGGGGCTCGAACCCACGAACTGCGAGACCATGACCTAAGCGAAAGTCGGACGCTTAACCGACTAAGCCACCCAGGCGCCCCAAGAACTGCTTTTAAGGGTGCCTGGGTGGCTCAGTTGGGGAAGTGCCTTACTTTGATTCAGGTCATGACCTCACTGTTAGTGAGTTTTAAGCCCCACATGGGGCTCTGTGCTGTCAGTACAGAGCCTGCTTCAGATACTCTGTCCCCCTCTCTGTGCCCCTCGCCCCCTAGCATGTGAGCACACTTGACACACTCTCTCTCTCTAAAAAATTAACATTAAAAAAAGAACTGCTTTTAGCTATCTAGATTTCTCAACCCTAAAAATAATATGTTGAACTTTTTTAGACATAAAAGATAAAGGGTTTAAGACCTTATTAATATCTTAAGTTTTGCTGTTGAATTGGTTTACATAAGAAGAAGATATGCATGCCTCATATCACAAGGATTTTTAGCATTTATTTTGAGGACGCGTTCATATAACTGAGGATATATTGATTAAAGTAACATGACTTCTAATGATTGATTGTATGGATGTATAATATACGTATTGTATACCTCTAACTCCATTTTAAAGGTTCTATTTAACTAATAAACTTAGATATAATTTTATTGCTTCTTGAGTTAACTCATTTCTAATAATAGAGAATTAAAAAAATTATACGTCTTGCATTTTAAGAGTTTAACTTTATGATATTCAGTCCATAATTTGGTTGCTTGAAAAAGACTGATTTAAACTTTAACCAACATATTTGAAATCATTAAAAGACCACATCTTACACTCAGAGGAGCCACTTTAGAAAATAATTCGCATTTTTCCTTCAAGAATTTATCCTTATAAGAAAGAATCCAGAAATAACTCAATATAAAAATGCCAAGCTCAGGCATTGAAAGGGCATCTATTATGAGACTTTAACATTAGCAGCCTAAAGCTTTACTTATAAGAGATTTTAATACCCAAGTTGAAATGATATCCAAGCAACTTCTCCCAAGAAATGGATTCTAAGAAATGTTAATCTGTACTTAATAACTCAGTTGTGGAAATCTGATTTGATCTTTTAAACATAAAATGTAAGGAAAGTAATTGAAATCAATCATTTTAATTTAGAGGTGGTAAATATTTGTTTCAGTCATTGATTATTCTACCACAATGAACTTCTGAGAAAGCAGAGTACAAAGTCAACAGATTGAGTCTATTTTAATCAAATGCCTAAAATTAGCCAAAACTTAAGAACTGTTTCATGTTCATGTCCAAAGACCAAAGTAAAGTTTAAAATTCCTTGGAATTAAAAAAATCTTGTTTTTTTTAGAAATTTGAAGCTATTTAGTTTTTATCAGCAATGACATAAACAAGAATGTGGCAAATTTATAGATGTTATCTAATAAAATGTATATGTAAAAGACAAAACTGCAATATAGAAGAAAAACTTTAAAAATAAATGTGTTATATTTAAGACTAAAAAACGAATAAAAGTAAAATCAGCTTAGCTTTATTTTTTACTAAATAAAACATTTTAGATTAGTTCTTTCATCCAAAAAAATTAATTGAGTGCCCTACTCAGTCATTTCCCAAACTGGTCTTTTAATACATACAGAGAATATATATATATATGAAACTACATATATCCATACAAGTAATATATTAATCCCCAGAGCAAATAGCTAATCATAATATCGTTAGGATATACTGCATTAGTAACTAAGTTTCCTTTAATTATACATTAAAACCCCATTATTATAGATTTGATATGATTTTTGAATCATGGCCATGTAAGCGGAGGTTTTATCCTCAGTATGATGTAGACATAATATCTTCGTAAGTGACTTGAGTGTAAGAGAATATTTAACTTTTAAGGAAACAGATGATTATATACCCATATGCTAATAACACATTGTCTACATCTATTTAAGGCTGCAGAGTATCTGGTATCTTTACTGGCTAACTAACCTAAGAGAAGATTTACTTATTCAAGGGATAGAAATTTGTTTCTTCAGATATTTTAAACAGTCATTATTAATTAATGAGGTTTTAATTTTTGCACTTGTTAATAATATAGACAAAATAAGAACATACATTGGATCTATTATTCCTAGAAATGAAGTAAATGACAAAGAATTTTAACAGGTTAATCAATCTTAAAATGAAACTCAGATGCATGCATGAATATGTGTTAAAATAAGCCTATCATATTTGAGGGTGAAAATAATTCTAACTGACTAAAGATGTCCATGTCAAAGCTCAGAGCCTGGACCCTGCTTTGGATTCTCTCTCTCTCTCTCTCTGTCTCTCTCTCTCTGCCCCTCCCTCACTGCTTTGTCTCTGTCTCTCAAAAATAAGTGAACATTAAAAAAAATCATGTCAAGTGAATATTTCTCAAGAGAATAAATCTCCAGTCTTAAAACTGAAATATTTTGTCATTTATTATCTAGCTATGAATATAACTTCATTTTAAAACATCTGTAACAAAAAAACAAGAGAAGAGCATATCACCGTTATGCTTCATAGGATTGAATTTTAAGGCAGACCTTTTGAAAGCATGCTGAATATTTCATATCTGATACTGTATTATCCACATAATATCTAGCTAGGAGGCAAGGTTATTTTACCATGATGCTAGTTGGTAATATTTGACATGGGAGTCTCTTAGAACCAAAGGCAGTGAATATATACCATCAGCAGTGTTGTGTTTGAGACCAAAGGGAATTGGTTAAGAATGATACCCATAGAGACCACTGGCTGCTAAGAAGGATACGATCAGTGCCAGGAAAGAGCACTGCACCTTTTATCATTTCTCCCATGATGCACCCTACTGACCACATGTCAACTGAAAACAAAAATGAAATGAAGATAAACAAGAAGATAGGAATAGAACAGCAAATAAATGAAAACACTTGATTCCTCAAGCCATAGAGCAATGATCTGGCCTTTCCCTGACTGGGTAAGAGGTCAGTCTTAAGATCATTAGTGTTTTAAAACAGTGAAGTGAGAAGAACACAAGACTGTCAGGGCCTTCTGTGCTATGCAACTGAACTAACACACTACTACTTAATGTACGATAATATTACTTTGCAATTATACTTCAATGATTAATTTAGTTTCTGATCTAAAAGGTCTAATTTGCATTCATCTCCTAGAATCCTACTTATTTGTATTGTAAATTATTCTACATTGTGTTAACATGGAAACATGCAAATTGGTTTCTTTTTTATTCTTTCCTATACCATATTTCAAAGAAAAAAAAAGCTGAGCTGCCAGCAACCTCAAAAGAAAGCGTTTCTTTTACAAAACACATTTACTCTTATTTATAAATATGAATAAATTTCCGGAAGCAAAATGCCAGTTCAAGAATGAATATTTGGAAATATGCTGGCTCAGTTTCATTGACTCCCATCAAAGGAGCATGTTTCTAAACAGGAAGCCTTGTCTTAGTCTAATCAACATGGTTGCTTTATAATGGTAAGAAATACTGGCTTTCAAAACAGGATGGTTCTACATGAAATGAACAACGTGATTTAAGTGCTGACGCTTCTGAGACTATGAATCCAAAGAAACCTGGAATTCAAGGTGAAATTATGATGGTTTCTCTGCTATTGCCAGTTATCATCCAGAACTTAAAACCAGTAAGCCGGGGCAGAGGGTACACAGGGAGGGGCAAAATGGGAAAAGGCGAAGCAAGAAAGTAAAATCTCTCTCTTTAACCATACTTGGTTACTCACGTGTTCCTACTGAAAAGTCAGAAAGAGAGATAAGATAGGTCCTTCTTAAGGGGGAAAGTAACCTAGAGGAATAAGGGATGTTGAGGGGGAGCAAATAGAGAAGGACATTAAAATAGCAGTACACTATAATTTTGCTCCACTTACTCTTCAAATTACATTTTGTAATTTGGCAGTGACCTAAAAGAATTCCTCATGAGATTCTTTCCAATGTGAAAATCTCACTCAGGTTAAACTCAAAGTTTCCATTGTCTGACTTAACACCTAAAGGGAGTGATCACTGCAAAGAAATGGTTACAGATTTGAAGGTGATAAGCATACCAAGAGAAGCAAATTTGTTTTGCTTCCATTTTAGGAAAGCAAGTGACATGCAAAAATATCAGGGAAAGATAGAGCAAACAGTTGTGCATCCCTTTACTATTAATGCATTTGTAATTATGGATAATTATCTGTCTCACAACAGGTTGGTATTGTGAGAATCTTTGATTAAAGAAAAAACGAAAAAGATGTCTGAAAATGCATTTGTTTTGGAATTGCAAGTATTCTTATCATACTATCCAAAGTGACCAGTCTAAGTTGCTATTTACAGTATATCTATTTTTATAGATATTGTGGAAGACACAGACAAAAAAATAGAGAGCTAAAAAACTCAATAAGCAGGATTTCCTCTTGCCTGTTTCCATTCAAACATTTGGAAAAGGTGGCTTTTGCCACAAACAGATCTGGGAGTCTCTATCGAGAGTCAGAAAACATTTATTTTTATTTTTTATTTAATGCAAAAAAAATCTCTTCTATATTATCTCATTTTTTCTTCTGCAAAACCAATTCCATTGCTCTTTTAACTCTATAACCTTGGTCAAGTTACTTCATGTCTCTAAATATAAAATTTCATCCTCTAAAATGTGGATGGTAAACAGTATTTATCATGAGAATTTTTTAAAAGATTTGAAAGGATTATTCCTGGTAAAGATCCTTCTACGTTGACTGGTACATGGTAAGTATGAATATATATTAGAATTAGATATATTC